>NW_027656043.1:0-196774 GCF_964235325.1 Thermobia domestica
CCTGCAAACGTTCCTGTCTAAAAGTAATAAAAATATTTATGAAAGTTTTAAATTCTAAAACGGGGCTAGATATTTCATATTTTCTTACGGGAGCCCAACTTCATATTTTTCTAGAGGGCTCAAATATTAATGCTTGCCCTCCCAGAAAAAGTTCGAAGTTACAGCTCTGTACTACCAATATGCTGAAAAGATTTAAAAAAAAAAATAGAATTCCGTTTATTAAACACATTCAGAAATAATTTATTTAAATATAGGAGAATAAATTCCTTGCTCAAGCACTCAAGTCAGTAAAACTCACATTCTTAGACAGTAAATGAAGCCCCACGGTTTAACCGTAAATGATTATATATATATATATATATATATATATATATATATATATATATATATATATATATTATATATATATATATATATATATATATATATATATAGCAGCGTTTCCCAACCTTTTTCAACTTGCGGCACACTACGGGTGTAACTTGAATTTTCGCGGCACACTCATAGATATTATTATTATTATTATATTATATTATATTATATTATTATTATTATTATTATTATTTGCAAATATAAAATACCATGGTATTTTTTTTTCTGTAATTACTGATTTCCTTCTCACAGAGATGAAAGCTCGATCACTGGTTTTCCCCTATGCTAATTCATTATGCTTATTTTTTATTCTAATTTTAAAATAGGAAACAATTGCAATGAAATATACGACTCAGATTTTTAAAAATACGCTTTATTTTCCGAAAACTGTATCCAACCTTTCACTAAGAACGAAGATCACTAAACAACGAACGAACAAACAAATGTCTTGTACTTTTAACTTTGCTGTTTTAACCAAAACCGGTGCAAATTATTGCAATCGCACAGCTTGCGATGCGTCGAAGTCAAAACACAGCTGCTGAACAAAATGTTGTTCTGTCATTCACGTGCGAATGAATGTTCTACGAACGTTCATTTGACGCGTACCGTACAAGAGCTTCCATTTCTCGGTGTTAGTATGAGTTTCAATTAAAGCGTAACATAGCAGCTAACCGTGGAAATGTGTACGAGCCGAAATACTTTCTGCTACACAGTAATAGATGTAGAATAATATATTACAAGTACAGTAATTTTTTTTTTTTCCATGGTAGAAATTCATAGTAATGTGAAATACAAAAATATACGTTTTTGTCCTTTGTCTTGCAATTTGGTTGCTATAGAATTAATAATTTTGTTTCCATTTCCTCGCGGCACACCGGTTGGGAATCGCTGATATATAGTATGGCGCTAAATTCGTTGTACAAAAGCAGAGGAGTGATTCCTGAGAGTAAAACAAACAAAAAAGTTCCAATAAACATAGGGCGAAAACCCCATCCTTTACGTGTTACAGGCTGCCGAAATCAAGAAAAAGTGGATTTTAAAGGTTCATAGCACCAAAATTATGGGACCTACCTTGGTTGGGTCAAGCCTTCACTTAGGAACTAGTATATGCCCTATCCAAAAATGCGTGTTTCAGAATCTTGAGGTGCTTCCACAACAATTTTTATAAAGGGAGTTTGACTACGGGCCTATGATATAAAGTACTCTCCAACTACCTCCATAAAAATTGGTACGTGAGTACCTTAGGATTCTAAAACATGTATTTTTGGATAGGGCACATACTAGTTCCTAAGTGAAATCTTGACCCGACTACAGTAGCTCCCATAGTTTTGGAACTATAGACCTTTAGAATTCATTTTTCATGTTTTCGGCAGCCTATAACACATAAACGATAGGGTTTTCGCCCTATATTTATAGGAACTTTTTTGTTTACTCTCAGGAATCACTCCTCTGGTTTTGTACAACGAATTTAGCACCATGCTGTATATATATATATATATATATATATATATATATATATATATATATATATATATATATATATATATATATATATATATTGCAGAGAAAACTAAATACATGGAAGTGCGTCGGAACCGTAATACGGCAAATTGTGGGGGCGTTAAAATATTAAATAATACTTTTGATAAAGTGGATACTTTCAAATATTTAGGATCAATATTAACAGATGAAAATCATATTCACGAAGAAATTAAATGTCGACTAAAAGCAGGGAATTCGTGTTACTATTCGGTTCAAAATCTCTTGTCGTCGCGAATTCTGTCGAAAAATTTGAAGCTTAAAATATATAAAACGATAATCATGCCTGTTGTTCTGTATGGTTGCGAAACATGGTCACTTACTCTGAGGGAAGAACATAGACTGAAAGTATTTGAGAACAGGATCCTGAGAAGAATATTCGGACCCAAGAGGAACGAGAATGGGGAATGGCGGAAACTTCATAACGAAGAACTACATAGTTTATACGGTTTACCCAACATTGTTAGGGTCGTCAAGTCTAGGAGGCTTAGGTGGGCAGGTCATGTAGCTAGAATGGAAGAAAGTAGAAATGCTTTCAAAGCCTTGACTGGAAGACCCATAGGAAAACGACCATTAGGAAGACCTAGGCGCAGATGGGAGGATAATATTAAGATGGATCTCGCAGAGATAGGAATACAAAGTAGAAACTGGATGCAATTAGCTAAGGATAGAAGTCAGTGGAGAGCTTTTGTGAACGCGGCACTGAACCTGCGGGTTCCATAGGCCATATATTACACTTAACGCATAGTTCTTGACGCATATTAATGCATAGTTCTTGAGGAAATCAGGAAAATCTAATAAATTTGTAAACCTAAAAATTGATGTGCAAGAATAATCTCACTGATTGGGATGAAACTGAAATTGAAATATACAATCACCGATCTTAATTATGAGATGACACTACATACTACGGCTAATGAAGTATAACTTAACCCTTTATGGACAGAACTATTTTCCTGTTGAAGAAACAAATTGTTTTCGGTATCAAGCTGTGATCCACACTGAAGACGCCAGGCTTCGCTACTTGTCAAATATAATCCTCGAAACGTAACGGATATGAAACGTTCGTAGTTTCGAATAAAAAAAAAAAAAAAATGCTCGGGCTTGCAATACAACAATACGTTGAAACGTTACAAATTTGTTTTCGTCGTCCATATCGGGTTAAAATATAATAACGAACTAAATTATTGACCAAGCATAAGACATATCAGTCAAGCGTAAGACAGAGAACCTGCAGCTGAATAAGACAGCATGTTTGAGGGTAAATCGAATTAAAGTGTACTCTGGGGCGTTAAAAGTGTCTTTCATTGTCAGTGATTTTTTTTTTTTTTTTTTTTTTTTTTTGCTAAAACACGTTATTTATTTACGTCCTGTATTGTTGTGTTGTGCTTTCCTAACGATCTGTTTAGGTACCGTACATAATTGTAATTCTACAAAGCCTATTAGTACAACACGAAAAAATAAATAAATAAAATAAAAATAAAAATGTTCGCACACGAAAGTTATGCAGATCTCATTCAGCCAAAAAAAAAAAAAAATCTAAAATCCATGAGTGAGTAAATTTTCATGTTAGTTTACGAGAAAATAGGGGAAAAAATAGATTTTGTAAACCTAAAATTGATACTGTGGGGTAACAACGTTACCTGCTGTCAAAATGAAAAGAAATTTCAGTTTAACGTCCCACGATTATGCCCTTTAACCTAAGGGAAACGACTATTAAAGTAAATGAATGACTATGAAAGAATTGGTGGAATGAGAAAGTGGAAGGAAGCAGGAGTACGCCCAGAAAACCCACAGACAATGTTGTCCACCGCATGCCCGTAGCCAGCCCAAATATATAGGGGGGGGCGATCTAATTATAGTTCATCACCACATTATAGTTCATTTGCAAGCCTATTGTGAAAATTTTTGGGGGGGCAGCAAAAATTTAGGGGGTCCGCCCCCCCTAGACCCCCCTGGGTATGGGTCTGGTCCACCACCAACGTACTTGGCCGGGGATCAAATTAGAGACTCCACGCACCAGAGATAAGAGCTCTGCCACTGATCTACAGTGCTCCCTGCCTTTCAAAATAAAACATACTCATGTATAGATAAGCTTTCTATTCTGACATTAGCAAATGATAGGATATACAGTATGGTTCACGAGATATAGCCCAAAATTCTGGTTAAGTTTCAAACTTTATTTGTTGGTTAACTATATACTCGTCCCAAGGGGTGAGATATCAATCGACCCATCATATCGCGCTGAACAAAACGAGATGGTTGAAGGTGAAATCTGATGCGTAGTTTCAGAAAATCGAGAAAACTAAGCTTTATACCGTACTATTAAAGATATGTTGGTACTTGTCAATTTGATGCAGTCGATCCTTTTTCTTCTGCTGCAACCTACCACTCAGAGTCGTACCCACGGGAGTAGTCCACTGAATTGAGTGCACCTATCTTCCCACTTTCGTCACTCATGGTTGATGTACACACATGTCCAAAATGATTGTCGCATATCTATAACTGTCTTCTTGTAAGAATATAATTTGATAATGATTTTGCAGGGTACTTTTAGTACTGATAGTAATTGTACAATCCGGAAATGTACATTTGTGGTAAATTTCATAGGAAAAGAATTATAAATACGAAAATTAGAATAAGTAAAACAAAATGTTGCTAAATGGACAAGAACGTTTTATTTTCGTTTTATTATTATTATTTACTGTTCTTGACATAAAATTTGCCATATATATGTCTTTGCCGATTATACACATACTAACATTATAAGAAATACCGGGCGAATTCGTTATCAAATTATATTCATAGAACAACATGTTTATAGACATGCGACAATAATTTTGAACATGTGTGTACGTTTAAAAAATTGATTTTACACTACGTCTGTACTCTTTCTTTCCTTACAACAGCAATTTAATTTTAATAGTTTTGCTGAGATTATAAGGGCAGTACTTCAAAATTACCTACCGTTTTATCGAATATTAAAAAATGAAATCTTTGAGTTTTACGTCCCACGGTTATGCCGGCTAGGCTAAAGGAAACGGTGATGAGAAATGAATGAAATGGTGGAATGAAGGTGGGAGGAAACGGGAAAACCCCGAGAAAACCCACGCACACGGTATTTGTCCAGCACAAAGTTCACTTGGCGTGAGCTGGGATCGAACTAAGGGTCCATGAACCAGAGGTGAACCCTCTATCACTGAGCCACCGCAGCACTCTTGAATAATACCAGTTCAATACTACCTAGACATGGTGACTACTACTCGTGGATCCCCAAAAATCTTTGTACACCCCTACTTGAACATAAATTTCTAGGTGCTCCTCTGCTATTATTTATTCACTCATACAATATTTATGAAAAATATTAACTCGAGAAGCAGATTCTATCTATTATTTTTGATTTTCCTAACAGTGACACTCATACTTTAACAATAACGCCCACTTAAATTGATATATAAAGTAAAAACAAGATAATTAGATTACCTTTTGAGAAAAGGGTTTTTGTAGCCAATAAAGTATTCTTATTTCGGAAAATAGAAAAAGATAACACTTTTTGAAGTCTTCACTAAACAGGAACTCACCGACAGCTAAGCGTGCGATAACCATTAAATATTCCAATCAAGAATTGATACCACTGTGCTTCCCGCACCAAATGATAAGTCACTGAGTAACAACGAGCCTCTCTAGGAAGGAAAGAGGTTATATAGCTTGTTGTTTCAAAACGGGAAAACTCCAACAGTTATTTCAAACGAAAACAGAACATATATCGGAATTCAGACTGCGGGAAAAACTAATCTTTTAGTGATTTTACTCGAACTGTATACAAGTGTAGTTTAACTTGGATACAGTCGTGTAAGTTCTTTTAGTCTTAACGTATTACGTTTATGTCCTTCAGGCTAAGGATCGATTCAGGCCAGTTAATGATGGAAAAAATGGTGGAATGAGAATGTGTGAGGAAACGGGAGTACTTCGGACGTGGAAGAAAACCAACGGACACTATGTTAGCCAACAAACTAACTTGGTCGGGGATCGAACCAGGAACTACATGCACCAGGGGTAAAAGCTCTACCCCTGATCCACCGCTCTCACCTCGTGCAACTTCTAAATTAATGATTTAAAAAATTTTGTACGAAGAAAATATCAACAGGAGAAATACTTTGACATACTCTGCAATATCAACAGATGAACAATATTACCAACTCAACGTAAAAATAAGGGAAGGCGGGGCGGAACAGGGTACTTAAATGGCTACGTATGGGTAATAAAAATGACAAGAGAATACTGAAAATGAAGTTAATATATTTTAAGTTTTAGATACAAAAAGGACCAGTAGTTAGCTACTGTGTTTCCAAACCTAAGGACGCGCACGTGTTTATAGATTTTTTTTCTTGGGGTATGCGCGTGAAGACACTGGGCACAATGGGGTACACTGAATTACAGCTGGCAGTACTTTCTAACGTAAACGTGTTCATCGTTATCACTATCTACACCTGCACATGAAATATGTTACCACAGTTTGCACAACATACACGCAATCCATTCCTCGATGGATTGGGAATACCACCTGGCACAATAAAGGCATGCAGCGTCCTCTGACGAACTAGTGCTCAATTTTTTCTTCCTTGTCGCTGCTATCAGCTCTCCTGCATATTCAAGTGATCTGTCCTCTTCGCCAGCATCTCCTTGCCCTGTTGCTTCCTCTTCTTTCCTCCACCTTTTGCTTCCTCTTCCTTGGCTCTTATTTCCAATTCTTCCTTATGCGGCGATTATGTCAATATTGCTATTTTTCCTCTCTTTCACTCAAGTCTTCTGCCACCAGTCAACTCTGGATAAAGGTAAAATATCCTTTCGCGACATGTCTAAAAATGTTGTCACTTCCGGAATGTCTGTCCTGTAGTTGGCGTCAAAGGTCCTGGAATGGATTCGTCAAGAGGTCTACTTCCTGAAACCGTGGTTACATCTGGGAGATGTGCTTCTGTAGATGATGTCGAAGGTCTTGGTTTCGGTGCTGCAAAGGAACAACTTCGTGGAATAATTTGTAGACTTTCCTCGCTGTTCTGGGTTTCTTCTGTTGGTTGCAATGTGGTACCAATAGCCCTACTGCCCGTCCCTACCCCGTTCCGCCCCGATACACATGTTGGTACTTCCTATGGTGTCAGCGGTAACTCCGCGAGGAAGATTGCATACTGTAGTCACTAAAACATACAACTATGATGCTCTGAAACTGTAATTACTACTATCATTCTGTGCATTCTTATTTGACTTATCTTAAACTTTGTTGTTGCAACAGGCGTAAAAAAAACAGAGCAACAACAATAAAACGATTTGAACGTGAAACACGCCTTCAACACTGACGCTGCTTGCTCCACACACCGGTACGTAGACAACAGCGTTTCCTGCTGCTTCCGCAAGGCTGCAGCACCATTGCGGGGAAATAGGAGGGGTACTCCATTTCACCCCGCTATCCCGTTCCACCTCGCCTTCCCCTATACAGGATGGGCACAGTTTCTTTCCCCAATATGAAAGAAATATTTGTTCTGCGGAAAATAGCTTTCTGCTCATGCTGTATTTTCTTCCTAATAACAGTGTCATTATTACATATTTCAAATCGACATGTTAAACGATAAGTTACAATGCCACATTTATTATTCAGTGTTGCAAACTTACAATACAGTATCACAAAAATCCAAATTTTGGAAACCTCTACCACAGTAACAAACACAACTGATAGTGAGACAGCCAGGGTAATGTACATCCAAAGTACCGTAATATTTAAAGTAGTATGATCATATGTGACGTACTTCGAATAAATGGACAGTCACAAGAAATTGATATATTTTTTTTAAATAAAAAGACTTCATTTCGAAAAAAAAAAATCTGGGAAGTATCACATCTAAGTACTTATATGGTTTCCAATAGCCGGAAAAATCATTTTGCTGTTTAAAGCAATTTAGTACCTCAAGCAGTTTCGGAGATCTGTGCATCAAACATTGACAAAGTTTGACATACTGCCTCAAATTATGTAATTGCGAGAATTACTTGCAATTACAACTTCCAAAATTATTTCTGTAACGTCATTAAAAGAAAGGGAAAACCACGAAGACTTACACGCATGGGCAGATCCAGGCAAGGGCACTGATCCTGGAGGGCAGGCCTCCCCAAAGCTCATTTGGGCCCCTTGTATTGTTATATGTATAATGTATTTTTCTTGTTATATGTATTTTTTATGAATGCCCCCCCCCCCCAAAGTTACAGAGAAATCGGCGCCCTTGGATCCAGGACGGACTCTTGGACGGGAGAGGCGGTGAAAGATTGTTTTCTCTCTCATACCGGCTTTTGCGGTACTGTGCCTATGCTACTGGGGGAGGGGGGAAACGACTGCCTCCCCCCTTGGATCCTACTATGTTTACACGAATGTGATATTTTAAGCAGTGTAGCAATAAGTCCTGACTGGCTGATCACAGTCTAGGTCAAAATACTGAAGCTATAAACTTGATTTGAGAGACCTGCTTACACTTGGGAGGTGAAACTCATCATCTACAGATATCCTCCCAGTTCTTAACATCTTATGTCATTCAAAATCTCTAATGAGAAAGGCAATTGTCCCACTATTTTCAACATTTGCAATATTTTCATTCGCGTTTTTCAAAAACGCGCACTGAATTTAGTGTTCACTCTGCTTCATTACTCGCGAGTATCCCAACACCAGTCTATTCTTAGTTTCATCACAAATCACAATGGCAACCGGCCGACCTAGAATTTCTGCACTATTCCGAAGATCACACGCAAGATTTACCACAACGAAAAAATTTCCAACCCAAAACAAGTCTGTCTCGTTTCTTAATTGCTGCACTATGAAGGCTATTATCCTATGGTTACGCAGGGCGCCGATTTCTCTATGATTTTAGGTGGGGCACATTTAGATGTGTGTATGGTTGCAGACAAGGGCCTAAGAAGGCATATATGATTTTTAAGACAAATTGAATTCAAATTATGACAAATATTGTACATTCGAAAAAAAAATACATATAACAATAAAATTACATGGGAGCGCACATGAGCACTGGAGGATCTGGAACCCGGGCCACCCAGGATCGGCTTCCTTGGTTACCCCCAACAGGCTAATAGACGAATAGTAAAACTGAAGTGAATGATTATAGAAGAATTGGGGGAATAACAATGTGGGAGGAAAGAACACTCACGCGTATGATGTTGGGCGCGATAAGCTCATCGACCTGGGATAGAACTAGGAACTCCGTAGCACAGACATGCCTAACGTTTTTCTATGCATAACGTAAGTACGGTATCTTATCCAATGGAGGACACTGTCATTCTCAATTTGAACTCGTATTAACGTTTCTGTATTTCGAATCCTACATTACGAATCGAGAAAGTTCGTTCGTTATAGTTTTCTTCCCGTCTAAACACAGAAAGAAGGAAGCGCTGTTGTAAAATACAATGTCCTGAAGGAAAGGGTTCAGTTAGGTTTCTGACGAAATATCCAGGCCGCCGACATCATCATGGAATTTCAAGAAATTCCTTCCTTTCCGATGAGTATTGTTGGGGGCGGGGGATTCACCATTTTTATTTTACCTACAGTAAGACATGAAACTTAAATATTCAGCATTGTGAGATTTCTTATTTTGATGTTTTGAGACGACTAGAACCTACCGTATTATTACATAGATATATATTAGGGTGTATCGAAAAAAAATTAAAGTGTTAAGGTGGGTAGTGCAAGCAAGTGCCCATTTGTGACCAAAAATAGATTTTTTTTTTTTAAGATTTATTTGGAGGTCGTTTAGGTGGCTCGCATCGGCCTTGAAATTTTCATAGTGATTTGGGTATGCAACACACACAACGATTACACAAAAATGTCATTATTTAGCTATTTTATGTATTTTTTCTGTATCATGGTCATTGTATTGTTTATGACAAATATTCGTCCCTCAAGGGTGGTTTCATATGCTGTGTACCTATGTTTTTGGTATTTAAAAATTGTCAATTTTAGGTTAAAAATGCCTATTTGGCCCAAAAGATCCAATATATTTCAATCAAAAATTTTCTTGTAGGCCCTATATCCCAAGAACTACATATAGTGTAACCAAACGCAAGCTATCACTTAACTCAGTATGATGTGCTTATTCCGTATTAAAAAAAAACAAACAAAAAAAAACGAAAACTAATTAGGGGCCGTTCACAAATTTTGTGGCCCCTGATCCAAAAACTAATTGCTCAAGATCGCAATGTTTTGATTCATTTTTTAATCATTCCTAAAATTCCTGTTTTCTATTGATGTTTTCCGATTGGTTATGACAGTTTTATTCGAAAGCTTTCCGATATAAAAGACTAATAATAATGATTGCTAACAGCTCCTCAATTACTCCCAAGGAACTGTTTGCTCTGCTTATTTTCATAGCTTATCATGCTTTGAAATTTACCCAGAGTTCACCACGAGGATGTGGCTGGAATGATAGGTCCACCCACCAACCCAGTTTAAATTATGTCGGGAAACATGATTTTACAAAGGGGCAGGCCAAGATTTTCTTCTAATTTTCTTTTGGACTTTATAGTCAAATTTTGTTCGAAATTTCTGTATATGACCTCTTAGATTCCAATTTCGCTTTGATGGAGCCATGACGTGCACTAAGGCCAAAATCTAAAGAAGCAACCCCTGTGATGATTTTCACAAGTGGATTCACTCCTTGGGTGTAGCAGGGAGTCTTGATTTTTTTTTTTTTTTTTTTTTTTTTTTTTTTTTTTTTTTTTAAGCATAGTCATCTACTTCCTTTGTAACATTATTGGTCAACGGAGGTTCGTGGAGGGAGCATGAAGCCCAATCATTGATATGAGTCTTGTCCTGAAACTGGTAGCTGGTAAAACAAAAGTGCGAGGTCTTTTGCTTTGTTTCAATGCTCTTGCTTCCTTAATTCCATGCCAACCAAGATTTCTCATGTCTGAGTTTTTATCGGTTATTAAAGCCAGAAAAGGATGTTAAGAATAGACGAAGAATGTGTTGTTGAATAACCCTACCAATCAGATCTCTCAACTAGTGCGGCAGAAATCGAGACAAATTGATCATATTCCGGAAGTGTCGCGCTCCGTCAGTTAGCGATAATTCCTGCTTGATTCCAAACCACACTGATGCGTACACTTTCATCATGTACGCTGCAACAAGCTGCAGTTGTTCAGAGGGATGGGGCATGCTTACATACAGCTGCAGCACTCGGCATGCCGTCGTTAACCACCGCGACTAATGAAATGAAAATGTAATAAAATCTTTCAATTTTACGTCCCACGTTTATGACGTGTAGGCTAAAGAAGGCAGTGATTATGAGAAATGAATGAAGTGGTGGAATGAAGAAATTGAAAGAAAACGGGAGAACCTTAAGAAAACCCATGCACTCCACAGACAAAACCCACTTGCCACGAGCTGGGATCGAACCAGGGATCACACGCACAAGAGATAAACACTCTGAGTAACCGCAATCCGTTACTAATGCAATGAGTTATTCTCAAAAAACTTTTTACGTATATTTTTTTAAATTTTAATAACTTTTTAAAATTCCTAAAACATACGGCAAACAGATAAGCAAGAAAGTAATGTGGGTTGCATAGAGCAAAGGAGTTAAGATTTGTAGGCATTTTTCAGATGATTTAATTCTATTTGGTGATGGATGTTAGGTTATTGCCGATGTCATGACTGCTTACACCCTGGTTTTGCTTAATTTTTGACAGATCATCATCCACTTTTTCTGTGATTGGTCACCAACTGTAATAAGCATCTGCAGTGGGAAAAATTGAGCTTCAAAGAAAATTAACAGACTTGAAAAAACATACTAAAGAGAAGAAAATAAAATCTTTTTAACAAAATATAAACCAACTTTAAAAGGCACTCAACAGAAAATAATACAAAAGCAGAAAACAATTTATCACTGTTATCTATTTAAAAAAAAAATCAAGTAATGCCAAGACACGCATGTATCATTATTACCTTCCAAATAATATTAGATTAGATTTTTGTAAAATAATCCTATAGAAAACATACAAGCGTACCGAAGTCTTTATTCCAGTACCTGAAACATAAGCTTATAGGTTTAAAAAAAAAAAGCCCATTTAAATAGCCTCAGGATTTTTTTCATTCCCCTTTTAGACCTCTTAAAAACTACAATTTGGTACCGGAAGGTTACGAACATACCTAATTTCATGGTTCAGATCCTGCCGGAAGTGACTAAACATTTTGGGGTGTAGATGTCCTATATAAGTAACATGGGAAAGATTTTTCAGTTCCCCATAAAACCACTCTACGGTTGGAAATTTTTATTTTTGGTGATTCCCTTAAAAAGAAATGCTAATGAAAACGTACAGTCCGCAGCAAAAAAACCTGCAACATTAGCATGTAAATTTGTGAAACCACGCCTAACAACCCAGGGAATCAACATAGCTTCTAAATGGCACGAATCACGCACTAGAAACCTCTGCGTCTTCCCCTGTACACTTAATTTGAAGCAAAAGACTTCGTCGTTTCACAATAAACATGCTCATGTTGCAGGTCTTTTGCTGCGGACTGTACAAGCAAACCGAATTTTAAGTTTTTGTTCCAAGTACCGTACCTACACAAGTAAAAAAAAAAGTCCATTTATAACATCGGGAATGTTTAATTCCCCATTTAGACTCCCTAAAAATTACAAATATTAACTCTAGGCAATTTCCCTGTGGATTAGCCCCGAAAATCTACAATCATGGAAAATTTCAACTTTCCATGTCAACCGAAAGTACCACCAGTTGTTTTATGAAATGTAATAAAATCTTTTAAGTTTTACGTCCCACGATTATGCCGGTTAGGCTAAAGGAGACGGTGATGTGAAATGAAGGAAATGGTGGAATGAAGAAAGTGGGAGGAAACAGGAGAATCCCGAGAAAAAAACACGCATATGGTGTTTGTCCACCACCAAGTTCACTTGGCGCGCTGGGATCGAATCAAGCATCTGTTATTTTATGTCAGTGACTGAGTTCATGTATTTTTATATAATTTCTTTGACACTTATTTTTTTATATATAGGTCAATACGTTTTTTCTGCTTTTAAACGATTTATTATTTTCTGCGCTCTAGTGATTTTTTTAAAATAAATTGATTGTTTTTTTAAGTTATGACATTAAAGGTACGTTATTTTTTGTCAATTTTATGTAGCCTATAGTTTTTAATCCTGCTGGAATAAATATTTATTTATTTATTTATTTACTTATTTATTTGTCTACTGTGTATGAAAAATATACTCAGTAAAGCAGCAGATTATATCTGTTGTTTGACTTCCAAATGAGAGGGATACTTCTAACTGCGTCGCATATAATAATAATAATAATAATAATAATAATAATAATAATAATAATAATAATAATAATAATAATAATAATAATAATAATAATAATAATAAACTCATGATGCACTGTTTACACGTTTTCGTTCTCAATTTAATAAGATGAATACACAAACTGGTCCAAAGCTATGTGATGTATCTTGTAAAATGTAAAATTGTAGACCACAAAAGAAAGAAAATTACATTTTGTGGTTATGGCTTTCTCTGTTTGCTTTTTTATTATCATAGCACGTTGTATCTTTTCATCTCATTTCGTTGGCCACGTTCCCATTTTCTATCTTTCAAAGAATACCCAAAAGCAGTGTTGCCAACTTTTTTTTCGTAAATAATAGTGCAGATTTAGAATAAGTCGTCAAATTAAACAATATTTTTTTATTTCACATTCACGGTTTTAAATGATTATCTAAGCCATTCTGCACGGTCATTTTCCTTATGCATGTTCAACTAGTGGCGTACAGATTGACAATATGCGTGCAAACTCATACAAAAACTAATAATAATAATAATAATAATAATAATAATAATAATAATAATAATAATAATAATAATGTTTGCTAGAGCAGCTTATGTTTGTAAAGTAAACAAGAATAGGGTAAATTTAGTAGAAATGAAATAAAATGAAAGCTTTCAGTTTAAAATCCCACGATTATTCCCTTAAGCAGAGGCGGATCTAGAAAATGAAAACTGGGGAATCCAGCCAGAATCCTGACTATGGCAAGTAGGTCTACATCATAAAATTACTATTAACTTCCAAAAATATATAAATAATTGCTTAAATTATTTTTTCGTTAAAAAACTAGGGGCCTAACCACCGGGGTAATTCTGCAACTGCCCTTAAGGCTAAGGTTGATGATTAAGACAAAAGAATGATAGTAGCATTGGTGGAATGGGAACGTGGGAGGAAACGAGTGCTCGGGGATCGAACAGAATCCCCATTAGATTAATACGACTTACGATTTTTAGGATTTCGATTTCTGGGCGTTCGGCATCTATGGCAATGTTGGCCCGTTACGTATGAGGGGAAGGGAAGGAAGAAAAAGGATTGGGGGAGGAAGGAAGCTCCTTGGGACCAATATGTTAGGTACCAATCCGGCATTTGCCTCGTGTGAATGATAGCTGGCCTTAAAAAGCTTTCTATACTTTTTGACCGAGTGTCCCCAACGGGAGTTGAGTTGATTTTGAGTTGAACGTCCCGTTCAGCAGCGAGGCTATATGAGACGTGGACCTACTGATTAACGTGGAATCCGAACCACATGGACTCCCGCCGGGAATCGAACCCGGGCCTCCCACGCCAAAGGCGCGTACGCTAACCGCTTAGCCACGGAGGAGCTCCTGTCCCCAACGGGAATCGAACTCTGGATCGTAGATTAGTATGAGACTATAAGTGTGCTAATAACTTACCTCTGAAATACACTTTTTGAATAAAACATAACATTTACTTTTAAAAGTAAAACTGATTTAAAAGAAGCTTAGTATTAAATATTTAAAAGAATAACAAGATTTTAACTAGATGACATTTCCAAAACAACTAGATTTCCCAACTAGCAACTAAAACATTAATTTACCAAGTAGATAATCTTCCAAAAAGACGAGATTTAGTTGGAAAATAACTAAACTGACAACGCTGCACAAAAGAAAGTGCCAAACACATTGAAACAATGGACGTGATAGCATGACTAGTTGCAGCGAGATACGCGGAAAAATTCAATGACTAAAACAAACAGCAACGTAGCAAAGTCGTTTAACGAGAATTTAAGAAATACAAGCCCCTTGACAGGAAGGGACTCGAGCGAGTGGTATCCACCTTATTGTGTTTTTCAGATGTAAAGCATCACGGGCAGTAGCCAATGCTGTGGGATATTCCGCGCGGTGTTGCCGGATTTCGGACTCCCCTTTCCCTTCTCGCTCTTCCTCTAGTTGAGATTATTACACATACATTGGCAACATTATTCACAATGTAAATATACTATTCCAGCAAACTCAAAGATTTTGGCTGTGTATCCTAGAAGTATATATAGCAACTGAATAACCTACCTATTAACTTATTCCAGTGGAACTGCTAAACGTTCGTCTTCAACACTACTTTCACTATCGTCTATGTCAATTAATATTTCGCCATTGTCTGAATCTGACTCTTGTAAATTTTTTATTATGAGTTCCAAAAATTATAAACACAAAAAAATAATTCTTCGAGCTTCACTTCGTAGCACTTTTTTTTTTGAAGAAAATTCCGCACTTGTACTCGGTTTCCTTAAAGACACTGTCAACTATAATTTTGGAGAACAAATGAACTACCACGAAAAAAAGCAATCTAGACACTGATGAATTCTGTTTATGCTAGAAGAGAAGGTGCGTTCCTACACACACAATAAGCTCCTTTGCTTCCATGTCTGTTCCTATAATAACATACTCTTATACTTGATGTAGGTCTCACAACAACAATCCATCTGATTCGTAAGCAACGCGATATGGTCGAGTTTGTTTTGGGTTACAATAATTTATGACACCACTCAGACGCCTGGTGCTTTTGCATCCCTGCTAGAGGAGTAAAGAAGGATTACGTAATTGGCCACACATACGTAAGGTATTGAAACGAAGAAAAAAAATCATACTGCGTTTCTTCTGTTGAATAAGGAAGAATCTTGCATGAAGGCAATTTCAAAACAATATTACGAATGTCCCATACCTTCTGTTCTTCCACATGAGCTCCCGCCGGGAATCGAATATATATAAATGAATCAAATTGCAGAGGCTTGTTATTTAATTCGATCGCTTACTATTCTCAAGGGTGTAGAAACGGGGGAAAAGAGGGCCTTGACTTTCCAAACTATTTCCAGCCCCGAAATGAGGTTCATCTAGTATATGTTTAGTAAACTTATTTAATAGTTAATGCAAATTAGGAACGTTTATAATAAAATACGATTTTTAAAAAAAGAAAAAGGAAAACATCATCAATACAGTTTCTGTACCTAATTACAAGGACGCTGATTTCTCTGTAAATTGGGGGGGGGGGTGCATTCAGATGCAGAAAGCATATATGATGATTTTGTGACAAATTGCATTCAAATTATGCCTAATATTGCACATTTACAAATAAAATGAGGGCCCTGGCTCCCTCAGTCCCCCCAGGATCTTTCACTACTATATTATTGCATAATAATATCTGAGTTGATATTTTTTCGAGTTTTTTCCCTTTAGTATTTTAACCTACATAAACACAAAGTCGGATAAACAGACTGCTAGAAACAGCATTTGTTTTCTTATGAATAGCTTGTTGATTTATCTCTTACAATCCGCTTTTCAACTTCAGTACTGTCAAGATCCGTCTTTTGTTAAGGTAGCATCGAGAAAACATAATATGTGTATAGTATACATGGTGAGTTAAAATGCTTTCATATCCTGAAAGAGGTCATTTGTTCTGATTTTAATGCGTGAAAAGCTTTCCTCCCCCTGAAAGTAATGTTCCCCTAGAACAACCTGTTGGTTACACCCCTGATTATCCTTTAATAAAAGTTGAGTTCCATTTCCAAATCGAAGAAAAATCCATTGGAAATTAGACGGGACTCAACGCTCGTTTTACTAATTGTTTTATATGGAAACCTTTCAAAGCGTGTATCATGACAACCAGTTGTCATAAAAAGATGTAGTTTTCACGTATGTGTTCGTAATTCTTTTCTCTACTTCGTAAAGTGAGCAGTTAATGTGCTAATACAATATTTCTAATAAGCGCCTCTGCTATTGTCAAGATTCGCAGTAGCGCGAGAAGTCAGCGTGCAGAACTGCTTGTCGCGAATTGTCAACACCGCTCAAAGCCAATTGGACGCCGCGTAAAGCCAACTCAAGGCCATGCCGCTTCCCATCTGAAAAATGCTGTAAGTTATTTTTTAACTCTTTAAAAACAAAGAATTTTAAAATTGACTAAATATTCAACTGTCACGATTTTATTTATCAGATTAAATTAATTTGAGCACGTTCTACTCCTTTTAGAGTAAAATGGCATGCGCCTTGTTAGATACAGCTAACATCTCTCATAACATACAGAAAGTATGTAATCGACTCGAATTAAGTATGTACTTTTTTAATACGCATTTTTAAGTATATTAAAGATGAACCTTCATCATCTTGAATTTCTGTATCTTAATATGACTAATGTTTAGCTTTGGGGGGGGGGGCATGTTTTTAACAGGCTTTTTGCGATATTCTGTTCACATTCAGTTAGGATAGGTTAATAACATTGAATTGAGACAGTATTGCCGAGCAAGCGTCCGTGAGTGGAGGTAGGTTAGAGCCCCGAAATAGGCAAGGGCGCCGATTTCTCTGTAAATTGGGGGGGGGGGGGAAGCATTCAAATGCAGACGGCATATATATGAGGAGTTTAAGACAAATTCCATTCAAACTATGCCAAATATTGTAAATTCACAAATACAATGAGGGGGCCTACATGAGCTTTGGGGGGGCGGAATCCCCTGGTCACCCAGGATCGACGCCCTTGCCCGCAGGGCACGTTTTCTGTCTACGTTAGAGTTTGCCTCTATTACTAAACATTTACCCTTAATATTTATCAGCATAGTTCATTATTCGTAAAATGTGCTACACAGGTTCCATATCCTTCACTTGTATAAAACAAAAACATCTCGGTCTGTAACAATAATATGCAACCTTTAAAACCTATAAGTGTTACAAGTTGCATAAACATCTAGGCAATATGTTTAGATATTAATCCTTATTATAAATGCAAGATATCTGTTTTAATAGTTCATAATCAGGTTAATAACTCGCAAACTGCGCTCTCTTCTACTTGCTACCAAAAGATGTCGCTAGTGTGTAGGCAATTTGCAAACGAGCCAAAAGATTGGGAGAACAATTAGTATAATGAATAGTTTTGAGAGGTCTTCGTTATTGCCTCTTTAGTACTAGTTTTACTCCCTAAGAAATCAGGGTAGCTACGGATCTCAAATAAAATGACGGAAATAAGTCAACAATAAAATAATAAATTAATTCACTAAGCATGACTAATAAGAACACGGAAGATCAAAGATTATCGCAGGAATTGTTTCTGTTAGCGCGTTCCTATATACAGGGCTGTCCCATCGATTCGCAAGACCTGAAGCGAAAGTAAATTACAGGACAATGATGAAGACGAGGCATAGCCGCTAACGCTCTCGCTTTTGTTACCGGCAGTCCCAGGTCCAATTCCCGGTGGGCCCACTCGGCCGGTAAGGTATAATTAAGCCTTTTCAGGCAAGTCATCCTGAATGAAGTTTTCCCCGGGTTTTCTTCATTCACTCTAGGCAAATGCCCGGACGGTACCTACCAAAAATCCCTGGCCCCTTCCTTCCCTCTCCACTTTTCAGGGTAGTGTGATGCCCGAAGGACGTAATATGCTCCTCATATTTTTCAATCAGCATAATAATGGCATTCCTACTCCAAGTAATTTTTTCTTTACTACAATTTAATTTGCCACACAAAACAAAGAGCATGGAAATTTGGCACAAAATCTTTCGCTTCCTTTTAACACACCACAGCCCTGCAATTGGACCAGAAATTTTAGGGAAAATGCTACGATTCTATCGATAAGAAATGCCATAGGATGTGCCATGGCATGGGAAATGCTATAGCATTTGCTACTTTATTAAACTAACTAACTCTATGGCCTATGGAACCCGGAGGTTCAATGCCGCGTTCACAAAAGATCTCCACTGACTTCTATCCTTAGCTAACTGCATCCAGTTTCTACTTTGTATTCCTATCTCTGCGAGATCCATCTTAATATTGTCCTCCCATCTGCGCCTAGGTCTTCCTAATAGTCGTTTTCCGATTGGACTTCCAGTTAAGACTTTGAAAGCGTTTCTACTTTCTTCCATTTAACCTACATGACCCGCCCACCTAAGCCTCCTAGACTTGACGACCCTAACAATGTTGGGTAAACCATATAAATTATGTAGTTCCTCGTTATGAAGTTTCCGCCATTCCCCATTCCAGTTCCTCTTGGGTCCGAATATTCTTCTCAGGATCTTGTTCTCAAATACTTTCAGTCTATGTTCTTCCCTCAAAGTAAGCGACCATGCTTCGCAGCCATACAAAACAACAGGCATGATTATCGTTTTATATATTTTAAGCTTCAAATTCCTCGACAGAATTCGCGACAAGAGATTTTGAACCGAATAGTAACACGAATTCCCTGCCTTTAGTCGACATTTAATTTGTCCGTGAATATGATTTTCCTCTGTTAATATTGATCCTAGATATTTGAAACTATCCACTTTATCAAAAGTATCATTTAATATTTTAACGCATCCATAATTTGCTGTATTCCGGTCCCGACGCACTTCCATGTATTTAGTTTTCTCTGCATTTACTTCTAAACCCATGTCCCTGCAAGCGTTTAATAAGATATCTGCATTTCTTTCTATTGTTCTCCTATCATCCCCTATTAAATTTACATCATCAGTACATGCCATAATCTGGTGAATACCGTTCAACTCGAGGCCCTGGTTGTTATCTTTGATTTTCCTTATGGCGTATTCCAGCACAAATGGCGACAACACATCTCCTTGTTTCAGGCCATTTTCGACGTGAAAGCTCGTGTACAAAAATTTTCCTACCCGGACTTTACTTTGGGATTCATTTAAACATATCTTAATTAATCTAATTATCTTTCTCGGTATTTTTGCCACGAGATGAGACATTTCTCGTGTCTCGTCTCGTGAAATGTCTCCTCTCGTCTCGTGTCTCGAAAATAAAAACGCTGGCGGGAATGGCCAAGATTGAAATTGCCAGTGGTCATATAAATTGCAAAAGGAAAATCCCCTTTGTGAGAAAACATGTTGAAAAGCCTTCATAGAAAAGTGTCCTCTGTCTATTGAATGAAGCAATCGTGATACATGAGCTTCCAGGAATGTCATCCTTAATGTCTTGTCCCCAATTCCCCTTGCTGTAAACTGAGGAATTCTCATTTTTTTCATTTCTGGCTGGAATGATGACAAACAAAATCAAAGACACAATTTGAAAACTGGGTAACGTCTACACTCATTACAGGCTGTAGTTGAATGTTCTGGCTGAGATGGCGGAAGAGAACAGAAAAGACTACACTTCTCTTTATTCTCTGCTGGCAGTATTCTTTTTGCTATATGAACCGAAAACGGCAATTGAAGTATGCCATCTTGCAACTAAAATCCCTCTTGTCTTCTTTCTCTCTCCCTCTCTCTCTCACACCCACACACACATACATATACATACACATAAAAACACACTTTTTCCATTTTACCAATCGCTCGCTTATTATACAGCAGTCATGTTGTAAAATTCCCCTCTTCGTTTGGAAGGCGGGCGAAGGACAAAGAAAGCAAAGATATTATCGACGAACCCTTCAAATTGTTTGCTTTCAACAAATTTATGATACTAATAATAACACTTTAGGTGAAGAGGTTTTACAGGGGGACTTTCGTTTTGTTACGCGGAAATGTTTGATCTGACCAGAGTGCGAAATTGCCCTCTGCTTCCATGTTGAGAGGAGGGGAATACTTCCCTTTCCTAGTGAATAATATTCATTAGGATCTGAATTATCTTCAGAAATGGTTTCTTGCAAGGTATAAAGAACATTTGGTATAATATTCATGGAACTCCGTTGAAAGCAGAAAATAGCATGAGAATGATCAAAATTCGAACATTGAAGAACATAATTAACAGAAAAGAAATAGGATACCCAAACCATATTTTTAAACCTGCTATAAAATGTATATCCTATATTTTACTAATTCCTTACTCCCATGAAAGTATCCTGGGGAGGATATTCTCTCCAATTTTTTTAGACTTAAATCCTTTTATCCCTTACGATTCCCCCCCTGACACAATACGAAAAAACAAATGCTGTTAAAATCCATACACATGACCCTTCCGGGACTCAACCCGGGGCCTTCAAGCCGATGGTTATCACCGCAGACCGCTCGGCTTGGTATGAAGAGATGTAGGTTGTATGATTGCGAATAGATCACGACAATATAAGAAACTTTAATCCAAAATGGCCACCCAAAAATCAACTTTTTTTAGACCACTAGCTAATCTGGGTGTACTGTCATGAGTTTGTTACACAAACGGGGCAACCACCACATAGTAGCACACACCCCGCGGTTATGGGAACAGATTTGAAACATTGGAGGTGAAGACTGGCCCAAGCATTCTTTCGTCCAATATGTCGTTCAGCTCCCATTACTATGACACTTTAAGTAGAGCTTACTATGCAGTAACATAAAATTTCAATCAAATACTTTGCATCACTCAATAAAATTATTTGGTTCCGAGCTTTTTTTAAAAAAAAAAAATAATTGCAACAAATCTAAACATGCTAAAATGGAAAGTAGTTTTTGGATTGGTATGGGTTAACACTGTAAAACCTAAAGGCTGGAATATATAAAATCAAAGTGTACACACATATCTCTCTCTCTATTTATCTATATATCTTTCCATCTCTCTCTCTCTCTCTCTCTCTCTCTATATATATATATATATATATATATATATATATATATATATATATATATATATATATATATATATATATATATATATATATATATATATATATATATAGGCACTATAAAGCAAGTGGGCTGATAGTATACGATAGTGCCGGGGATGTTGAAATCTTTACATCGAACTTTGTTTGTAGGGATGCGCACGAGACAAGATTTGAGACTGTCTCGACTCGAAAATATGCTGTAAAAGTGATGTCTCGACTCGAAAAATATATATTTTTCTATTGGAAGAGCTGTGTCTCGACTCGAATTTTGTCAGGAAAATTCTGTCTCGACTCGACTCGAACGCATCCCTATTTGTTTGTCGTGTAAACATTATTTGACATTAGTGTATTCATCTTCGACGTACCTATGAGCAATTTACTGTATATTCGTGTATTGAAACTGGTGAAACAAATTTCAATGTTTCAGAATGTAGAAAAAAAAAAGCCAGGGTCGAGAAGCCTCAGACAACTAACAGCAGAGAAATATAATCTTGTAAACTATTTGTCCTTGCCTTGTGAGCTTATTTGAATTTATTTTTAAGACCTTTAGGCAACTTTGGCCGAATGGATGATGATGGGAAAATTAGTATAATAAAGAAAGTGATAGGATACTAGACAACTTCGAGAAAACACACACATTTGAAAAATGAAATGAAATCTTTTAGTTTTACGTCCCACGGTTCTGCCGGTTAGGCTAAAGACAGTGATGATGAGTAATGAATGAAATGGTGGAATGAAGAAAGTGGGAGGAAACGGATGAACCCCGAGAAAACCCACGCACACGGTGTTTGTCCACCACAAAGTTCGCTTGGCGGGGCTGGGATCGAACCCGAGACCCCAAGCACCAGAGGTGAACGCTCTACCACTGAGCCACCGCGGTCCCCACACACATTCAATGTTTGTCCACCACAAAGCTCAAATGGCACTAACCGAGATCGAACCGACTACCACATACACCAGAGGTGATAGCTTCACGGTGTAGCTACCGTGAAATTTCTTGTCTTGTGTTTTCTGGGTAATACTTGTAACTTAGATGTATCTTGATTAGCATGGTGCAGCCTGCTACATTTTACTTTCGTTCCCATGGTATGCTCCTATATTTTTTACGAGACAAACGAGACGAGACGGGACAGAACCTCTCGAGACGAGACACAAGACGGGCAAGCACATTTTTTCGAGACGAGACGAGACATGCTTTGCACGAGACGAGACAGCCTGAAGTCTCGTCTCGTGGCAACACTATTTCTCGGTATTCCAAGTTCTGTAAGAACGTTGTATAATGTTTCTCTTCTAACAGAGTCGTACGCCTTTCTAAAATCAATAAATAGTTTATGTACCGGGGTATTGTATTCCCATTTCTTTTCGAGTATTTGGCGAATGGTAATTATTTGGTCGACAGTTGATCGATTTCTTCCAAATCCGCATTGATAATCTCCAATAATTTTATCTGCGTATGGGGTCAGTCTTGCTAATAGAATATTTGAAAGGATTTTATAGGATGTTGACAGAAGAGAAATGCCTCGATAATTATTACAGTCAGTTTTGTCGCCTTTCTTGTGAATTGGAACAATGATTGATTCTTTCCACTCCTGTGGCAATTCTTCCTTGTTCCAGATAAGGAGTATGAGTTTATGTATCTTGTTCCACAAAATTTCGCCTCCAGCTAAAATTAACTCAGCCGGAATTTCATCTACACCCGGAGATTTGTGTTTCTTTAATTTCTTTATAGCGGTTTCTACTTCTATTTGGTTGGATTTTGGAATATACGGTTCTGCGGTGTGTATCTCCTTTTCTCCACGCACACTAGTTTTTGGTTGCGTGTTAAGCAAATCGTCAAAGAAATCTTTCCATCCATTTAAGATGCTATCCGTGTCAGTGAGAACTGTACCGTCAGCTTTCTTTAATATATAAGCACGAGGTTGATAGCCTTTCTTAAATTCGTTGATTCCCTTATACATGTCCCGAATATTTTTATTTTTACTATTATCTTCAAGTTCCTTAATTTTAGCTTTCAGAAAATCGCGTTTCTTTGCTCTAAAAGTTTTGGGAGTTTCCCGCCTGATATCTGCGAAATTTTGTGTAGTTATTTCATTCGGATTTTGTAGCCAGCGTAATTTTGCCTGTTTTCTACGGTAATATATCGATGATACGATTTTTGCTACGAGAATGCTTCCGTCTAAAACTAGCCTTACTCTTCAAATGTGTCTTCGACAATATTATACAGGAACACCGTAAACTAAAAGAAACCTTCGGAATTATCTAATCAATTACATTAGATTTTTTAAAAAAAGGAATATATTGCCTATCATTTAGAAATGACCTAGTGATCTTAACTCGTAATACAAACAGCCAGGAAACAGATCACGCTTCTAAAAGAAACAGTATAGAAAATCGACCTCCAAATATCGTTCAAGGTAACGAGAAAGGTTCTAGAACACATAAGGATAGTACCTAAGTTGGTTCCTTTCTGTACAAAAGTGTAATATTTAATTCACATAGTATTGCCGAGCAAGCGATAGCGAGGGAAGGTGGATTGGAGGCCCGCCGGACACGTAGTTTTCTGTCTTTATTATAGCTAAATGGACAGGAGGATCTATGTTCTAGAACCCTGCCGAGAAAATATAATACATGACAAATTAATAAATGCCAAAATAATTTTACATAGACACAAGTACGGTAAAATCAAACAAGGCCCAGAACTCAAATAGCCCTATCTTGGTGAAGCAATTCAGGAAAACGACAATAAAATGGAAATCGCGTAGTCTCATCCAAAATGTCTGCAGCAAAAAATACATCTCCGAATACTGAAGATTATGCTACTACAACAGTCAAACAAGAATGTCTATAGTTTAAATAAATATATATATATATATATATATATATATATATATATATATATATATATATATATATATATATATATATATATATAGATAGATAGATAGATAGATAGATAGATAGATAGATAGATAGATAGATAGATAGATAGATAGATAGATAGATAGATAGATAGATAGATAGATAGATAGATATAGATATATATATATCGAAAATATTGAGGAAAAAATTCAAAATATTAAGAGAAGTCTTAAGCCCAAAACTAAGACGAACAATACAGACTCAAAAGCAAAGAGAAATCAAACAGTACATGGACATCCATACTGACATTGGAAACTTTATGTTAAAGTTCTACGGAGAATCAGAAGAATGAGTCCGGATAGACTCTCAAAAGCAATAGCTGAATTCTACGGGAGGGGGGGGGAAATAAATAAAGTAAAAATAAAATAAAGCACAAATAGGCCATGAAATGGATCCTCGAAATCGGAAATGATCTTAAGTCAGCAGGAATCACACAAGAAGACATCAAAATCAAGAGACATCTTCAGTTCTAAAATTCGTGAATAGCAAATGGACCAGGAGATGAAACTGAACAAAAACATCGAAACAACTTTGAAAGATGGAGAGAAGAGAGGATGTCATTGTGCCATGTCCACTCAGCGTCGTGAGTATAATTGGGGAGCAACTTCAAAAGAAGAAATAGCGAATTCCGGTCAGGAAAGCCTGTATTAATCACTTGCATACGAGTGACATCCATGTGGATGTCATAAAATACTCCGTTGCAAAATACCAGTAACATCCATGTGGATGTCATAAAATACTCCGTTACAAAATACCAGTAACATCCATGTGGATGTCATAAAATACTCCGTTACAAAATACCAGTGACATCCATGTGGATGTCACAAAATACTCCGTTGCAAAATACCAGTGACATCCACGTGGATGTCATAAAATATTCCATTGCAAAATGCCAGTGACATCCATGTGGATGTCATAAAATATTCCGTTGCAAAATGCCAGTGACATCCATGTGGATGTCATAAAATACTCCGTTGCAAAATACCAGTGACATCCATGTGGATGTCATAAAATACTCCGTTGCAAAATACCAGTGACATCCATGGAAATGTAATGAAAATGTAGGCTATCCTTTATTAAGGGTCGTATAATCCTGGAGATGATGAAATTTTTTAGTGGATGCAAGCAGGCCCGAAAGCAGACACAGAGGTTTGGAGGGCCATGAATAAGTTAGGGGAGCAAATAGGATTGCCAACTCTGGAAAATAAAAAAAACTGCACCCCCTCAAAATTTCCCATGATATAGGTCTAGGTGTGAAATATCTCTGTTCGGACCTATCCATGGGAAGGAAATGTACTATCGTGAACAAAAGTCCATTAGCACCTGTATTCTGCATATCCTTAGTACATTCACTAATAAACTTAGTAGATACGTTGTGCTATTAGAAACTGAAATCGGCATTGATCATTTTATTGTATTTAACCAGTAACTGCCACTTCTTTAAAATTATCGAAGCAAATAATGTAAAGTATATTAATCCTCACGTGATAATTTTGGATTTGGAAAATGAAACTTATTCTTTAAACTTAAACTACTGGAAATTGTTTTAAGAAGTCCTTTTTCATCCTCAATAAATATAAAATTCCTTACATGTAAATTTCAAATTTTCCCTGATAGTCTTCGTCATCTCTCTAAACAGATGATAGCGAAAGTTGACAGTTTTGAAATTACAGAATGTAAGTTACTTCTTAAATCTATACTTCGAACTAGATGAAATTGCTTTGAACTAGATACATTAAAAAAAAAAAAAAAGGTCATAAAGGGGCTGGTAAGAGTCTGCTCGGTCACCGGCTTTAATCAAAATAAGAGCAATATTTCCGGCCAGGCCGGTCAAAAACCGGTCAGTTGGCAACCCTAGGAGCCAAGTCATTAAAAATTCTCTTACAAATATTTAAATTGTTTTTTTTTTTTTTTTTTTTTGTATTAAGAAGAGAATTTTGTATTGAGGTCTAATGGGGCCACAGAAAGTTTAGGGGGAACAGCCCCCCCCCCTCTAGTTGCGGGAAACGATGCAAGGCACGAGTTCAAATTTTCCTTAGGTGACAGCATCTTACTGACAGAAGGAAAAAATAAGTTCTGTCTCAGTTGATGGCAGGCCTAAGGGACCATTCAATTACGACACACATGTTTATTTTAACGATAAACAATTAGCAAATTTGAGGTCGAAAAAAAAAACTGATCTCCGATCAGTATTGCCAACCTGAAGCAGCATAAAATTCCTTCAGAACATTAAAATTTCCCTTTTTCAGTGTAAATGTTCCACAATGCAAATAACTTTTTTTTTTAAAGTCAGTAATATCTAACATGAAACCTCTCCTCGCGCGTGCACAATAACTATTCCCTATATAAAGATCTAGAGTGTTTTAACAGTAAATGAAAACCTGGTATTATAGCGCGCACATTGGAAAATGACACCTTGAACCAGGGATGGATCCAGGACGGACTTCTGGGGAAGCGGTGGGTTGTAATACTTTACTTAAAGCTACTTTTAAGAGCTGCGAACTCTGGGATGGGTTTTATTTATATATAAAATAAGAAAGCTCCCTGGTCTGGGAGGGATTGCCCCCCGTCCTGGATCCGCCCCTGCCTGGAACGCAAAAGAAACCGATATGTGGATCACATAACCTAGGGTGACCAACCGTCCAGTAAAAACGGGATTGTCCCGTTTTCTCACTACCTTTCCCGATGTCCCGAAAAACTTCTCCTGCGACGCCAAAAGGTCCCGTATTTACGTACATTGGATAGAAAAAAAAACCTTTCGAATCGCTAAAATTTCCTAATTTATATTATTATTTCCTAAGCTATGTGATTATGTTGGAATATGTCTAATTACTGAGCAACGTCATTACGACGTTTGGGGTATTGGATGTGGTGGTTCCATTGATTTCCATCTTAGGCCTCCCTACTCTGCAGACGACAGTGCAAGGGGCTGAAAGTCTTATGAAGAAGAAATGTAACCTGTTTTTACACTCTGTTTCGTACGGTGGAAGATTGAGGCGCTGTCATCAGAACAGTACACCCCGTGATTTGACTAACTATAAGTATATAGTTTGACTAACTATATAGTAAGATGTAACACCCTACGAAAGGGGAACAAAGGTACAGGACTGTGAAAGTAAAAAAGAAAACTAGTTGTAAGTGGAATAAATAATGTTTAAAAGTAAGTAAATGCAAATAAAATGAGTTGGAATTCGATGCTAAGAGTAATTATAAATCCTGTCGGCGAAAGATTTGAGCGCTCATATATTTTTAGTAATGTTTTCAAATATTTCATTTTTTGTTAGCTGCTGATATTTACTTATCTAATTAATTCCACAACCTTTTCAATAGGTTTTAAAACGAAAAAGTGTACATTTGCTCATTTTGGTGAGAGATACAAAAGAGAGAGAGAGAGAACGGAGAGGCTAAAAATATATATTTAAGGCAGGGGCGGATCCAGGACGGACTTCTGGGGGGGGGCGGTCGGCGGTAATACTGCTACTTTTAAGAGCTCCAAACTTGTTATGGATGGGTTTATTTATATATAAAATAAGAAAGTTTCCTCTTGTGGGGGGGGGCGATCGCCCCGATCGCCCCCCTCTGGATCCGCCCCTGATTTAAGGAGCAACCTATCCAGAAACAAAAGGTGTCCCGTTTTTTCTAGTTGACGATTTGGTCACCCTAACATAACCCCAAAGGCATGAGTGCTCACAGCAAAAGAATGAAAAATATGGGCAGAAAGAAAGCCTAACAAACACTTAATTTATGTAGTCCTTTGAGGGTTTATTACTATAGTTGTGATTTATTTTGCATAGCAGACAGCTGACTTTGTCGCCGCATTAACACAAACAATGAACTAATAAGCAGCAATATCTAATGATTAAATTACGTAAATAAACGCCTCATGACCAAAGCAGCAAAAAATAAGGACAGATGACAAACAAATCTCGCTCCTAGTTAAATGCGTCATATCTGTGACGCAGAGTGAAAACAAATACTTACATGCAAAAGATGAAAACTGGAAAGCACAACACGGATACAAACACTTGTTATTTTTTGAGGTCAAAACAATGTGGACTTTCCGAACGTTTATATTTAGTTGTATTTTCAAATTTAAGTAAAAAATAACTTGTATCATGCTATATTACCGGTCTTTGCTACCTCTAATAAATTTAGAAGTGTACTGTAATTGTTTCCTGCGGTAATAAGAAAAATCTTTAATATTTTTAAATACCAGCCCCACATAGCACACTACGTCCCTGGGATGTCCCATTTTGATCCCAACCATCCCATTCGGTTCCCGGGATTATCGGGACAATGAGAAGACATCCCATGGACGTCCTGATGGTCCTGAAGGATCCCCATGTAGGATGTCCACGGGACGTCCCAGATGGGACAGGAGGTCCCAGGGAAAACAAATAGACATCCCTTCGTGGTCCCGTTGAATATGCCGTATCCCGGGATATTAGCGGACATCTGGATCTCCCGCGGATATCCTGTGGATGTCCCGGGAGCACATTCGGATATCCCGGGATGTCCCGTCGTCCGTTGCGGGCTCAGTCTCGGACATCCCGTGGACGTACTTGTGCTATGTGGGAGGTAATCACCAAGCATAGTCCACATCCACGAGAGTTGAGAAAAAAAAAGTGCACTGTCCTTCTATTGTCCAATTAACCTCCTGGACAATCGACTGCTAATTTTTTAGGAACCATGGCTCGGAGACTTGGACACAACGGAAGTTAAAGAAATATTTAACGAAGCTTTGAAATGTGGTGTTGAAGTAAGATTGACACGATAAAATAGAGAGAGCAACAAACGAAGATGTTTTGAACCGGATGAGAGAACATTTATTTCTATCCAGAATCCTTCGTAGGAAGACCAATTGGATTGGACATATCTTTCGGGAGGAAAAAAGTGTATTCTTCACACCGCCATAGATGGAAAGATATAAGGGAGGCAAGGAATGGGAAGACAGCTGATCGATGATTTGAAAGATAGGAGAAAATATTTTTAGTTAAAAGAGGAAGCTGAAGATCGACAAAAGTAGAAGGAACATTTCCAGGACCAATTCTAAAATTGAAAAAGACATTGTCATTAGTCCCAGAACCTGCCGAAAGGCAGAATATTTTATAATAACAATAATAATAATAATAATCATAATCATAACGAAGTTTGTAAATCTAACACAGTTAGCAGGTCTTAAATGAACGAACTAATAAGTAACTGAGTACAGGAGGTAAATAACTAAAGCTTCTAATTTGATCATTTTAATTGCTCTATTAAGATTGAGAATACAATTATCCGGTATAAGTAATATTTCTTTGTCCGACTTTCAACTGTGAACATCACTGCTAAGTAAGAGCAAATGGGATTATACTTTCAAGGGCTTTCAGGATTACACCGTACACCTCGCTCTCCAAGATTTTTTAAAAACTGATTGAAGGTTTTCTAGATTCCCACCGGAAAGAGATTTATAGGATTACCACAGTGGTTCAGTGGCAGAGCGCTTACCTCGGATGTGAGGGGTCAATGGTTCGATACCCGACCAAGTGAGGTTGTGGTCGGCAAGATTGTGTCCGTGGGTTTTCTCGGGGTACCCCCACATTCTTTGTCTTAGACGTCGCACGATTATGTCTGTTAGGCTACGGAAGATGATTAAATCAAGTGAATGATGGAAGAACTGGTGGAATGCGAAAGTAGGAGAAAACGGGAGTACTACGAGAAAACCCGTGAGCATAACGCTGTCTACCACTTAGTCGGGATCGAACCAGAGACCCCACGCACCAGAGTTAGGGTCTCCACCACTAGGCCACCCTTCCTCCCACATTCTAATCCCACCAATTCTTATCTTAGTCAAAAGGACAATCATGGAACATCAAACTGAAATATTTCATTTTGAATGATTCCAGCATGATACAAAAGCAGAATTATACCCTAGTTGGTAATAACAGGTCACAGCCCTTGTAACACATTGGCCAAAAGTAAAAGCAAGCATCCCATAGAAATAATGATGTTTAATAAAATGTTCTTGGGTTCAATTTCGGACGAGGCTATCTTCATAATGCTCCAGAAATGTGAAAAAAAAAAAAAAAACTTTTATAAAGTTGACTGAAGTGCTTAGATTCGAATGTGAACATTTAGACCTATCCTCTTCTGTAATCTGAAGTGTGAATCATATTTTCCTGCATAGGCCCTATTTTTTAAATTTAACTATCGCTTATTTCACCAATAAAATAATCTCTAGCCATCGCTGTTAGCAGTAAAAACTAAAGAATGAAAACATAAAAAAAAAAAATCTACATTAAACCATGGCCATTTAACCAAATGTAATAAAGACATTGTACTCACCTTTACAAAAACAATAATTGCCACGGTTCCCTTTTAAAACGAACTCATAAAACTTGACATTCTGGTATAATTCACTAACGCACAGCATAAAATTTGCTCAACTCGAGAACATTTATTAAATAAATGTGGGAATAAACTGCTAATGTGTTGCACTCATCCACAGCTGAAGAACACAAGAGTACAAGCAGAAACAAATGAAGCGAAGTTCGCCGGTTGCCGTACATTGACAGCAACGGATTCCTGTACACACACGTGATCACACTAACAATATGACGTTGACTTTCTTCGTCTTGTAGCGATGAATACTCAAAAAATCTCACTCACACAATAAGCAATTTGCAACATTAACAAGCCCTTTTAACACATGATTAGAACAAGCAAATGTTGGGTTACAGAATATTATAACAGATATTCAGTAAAGAAGATGAAAAGAGCCATTTATTGGTTTATAATATCGATGTTTTTCTGCTTCAGTGCTCGCGCTGCACTTGACCAACTACTCTTGGCTCTCTTCTGTTCTGTCTTTCGTCTGCCTCTCTGCTTTACATTATACCACAACTTTTTCGGTTGTCGTTTTCATGCTCTTTCGTGGTTGCCAACTTCAAGCAAAAACTATTCCTAGAATTGTGCAAAAGAAATTAAGGAAAGGAAAAAAAAGTTAAATCGCGTAGGGCTGGGTTTCTGTTGGTGTCATCTTCCTGCCTCCCTGGCTTTTCAATGTCCTTGAACTCCTCTCGCTGCTGTCAAATGATTATTGCAGGCTTTGCTGTTGATGCAGTGGAATCTATCGCGTTGCACATGGTCATCTGCATAAATTAAGGACAAAAGAAATCGCGAAGTGTTGTATATAATAGTCAAAACTAAAAGGCAGGAACGTCATGTTCACACGAATTCTTACAGAAAGACTCATCAAACCATAGCTATATAAGTCATTTTACGAGCATTACACTATTAATATTACTCGTAGAATGAAAATGTAATTTTACCTATGCAAACACAAAATAAACAAATATCGGTTCTAAAATTTGCTCATTTCTTATTCTTAGATTTGTCATCGTGTGATGGCCAAACCTAGACCTCTCATTTAATGACAAATTAGGTAGAAACTGGAGCATTCTATTTCCCCCGAATATAAAAATGAAATGAAATCTTTAAGTTTAACATCCCACGGTTATGCCGGGTAGGCTAAAGGAGACGGTGATGATGAGAGAGGAATGAAATGGTGCAATGAAGAAAGTGGGAGGAAACGGGAGAACCCCGAGAAAACCCACGAGCACGGTGTTTGTCCACCACAAAGTTCACATGGCGCGAGCTGGGATCGAACCAAGCTCGGAGGTGAACGCTCTACCACTGAGCCATCGCGTCCCCTCCCCCGAATATACAGTCGCTCACATTAATATTCGGTTTTCATGAAGAATTGCTAAAAACAAATTGGGTTTGGATAAAAGAAAACGGTGAAGTAAACAACTTATAAGGTAAAAGATACATGTATATATATATATATATATATATATATATATATATATATATATATATATATATATATATATATATATATATATATATATATATAATGAACGCTGAAGGGGAAAAAATGTGACACAAAATGCTCATCAATGCTTCGTAACAGGATATGAAACAGATAATGGACCAAAAATACCTCCCATTAATATTCGGTTTCGATAACACCAACGGTGTTTACTCGTTTCTGTACTATGTAGAGGGCATGGTATGGTGACAAGATATGTACTTACTGCAGATGACAGCAGAAGAGAAGTCATGGCAGAGGTGCATAAGCAGCACTGAACGTTCTGAATCAAACAGATTACATGGACTGTGGCGAATATGGATAGAAAAGGTAAAAATACAAGTCTCGAGCAGTGGCAACTGGTGATCTGTCATCATGCAAAAGGGCGTAAATAGGCTACGCTAAAATAGCTGAAATATTACGCATCCCCAAGAGTACCATTAGAGAAATTGTCAGGATGTATAAAAACGAAAATAGAATAGAATCCACCACAAATTGGACAGCCCAAATTGGATAGTGACGAACATGCAATTCTTCTCAAAATTAAGAACAATCCCAGGCTAACTACACTGAGTATTGCGTCATCCCTAAACTCCGAATTAGGCAAGAACGGTATCGCAGAAACAGTCCGTAGAGTGTTGAAATATTCCGTGTTTCATGGTAGGGTACCAAGTAAAAGACCGTACGTAAGTAAAGTCAATAGAAGAAAAGATTTAATTTCGCGCGAAAACATGTGGGTAAGTCTTATTTGTGGACGAAAGTAAATTTGAGGTCTTTGATTTAGACATTTTCCCACCAGTCTGCCTACTTACCCACGTGTTTACGTGCGAAATTAAATATTTTCTTCTATTGACTTTACCTACATACGGTTTCTTACTTGGTACGCCTAAGCCTTGGATGGGAAACACTATCGAATCTGCCATACTCCCCGGACATTGCACCGTCCGATTATCAGCTGTTCCATTCCTTGGACAATCATCTTAGATGACGCCAGTTCAAATCCCTAGTAGAGGTGCAACATGCACTTGATACCTTCTTCGCTTCACGGCCTACCAACTTCTACCGCGATGGAATCCATGGCCTTCCAGATCGTTAGCAGAAGGTCGTCGATGCTGATAGGGACTATTTTTGATCTTCCAGGTACGTACTAGGTGACATATCGATGTTCGAAGGTGGTGAGTGAAAAAGCGACAGAACTTTCTTGGTTGCTTTAAAGTATTGGTCTAAGCATTAGTTCATTGTGTAGCCTTGATTTTTTGTACTCTACAAACTGTACATTATACTGTCTCTCTCTCTATCTTAAAAAAAAAAAAAAAAAAAAAATGTCTGCTCATAGTGAGTTTGATCTTCATCGTCATAATATGAGATTCATGTGCGTAGGTAGCGATTCATTCATAAGTGACCCCTGACGTAAGAGAGGACCAGGAACTTTTGATTTCTTCTCCTTCATTCATTTTTATGTGGGAAGACATTTACATCACGCTTCACTTTCACATTGAAATTAATTATTACGTACGTCCTATGTATGCTATTTCAAGCAAACAAGTATTACCAGTTATATAGGATGCTTGTAGGACATATTGTTAAATACATATCGCTTTGTGGTAGAGGTAGAATCAATTCACCTGTTCCAAACTAGGCTATACATGTGTCGGAAGTCTTATACTACGGCTATGCTCGTCCGTTCGTCTGTCTGTTGACAGTTGTCAGAGCAAAAAGGATAAGAAGTTTTTTTTTCTTATTTTGCTATCAATTCAGCGTCCCAAGAATTGAGTCCATCTCTTCCGTTAACCTGTTATTCAAACCGGAAGTGGTTGAAATTAGCCATAAACAGGGCATTTTTTAAGCTATCTTTTTGTATCCAAATGGATACGCAGACCCAGTACTTGGAAAATGAAATGAAATGAAATCTTTGAGTTTTACGTCCCATGGTTATGCCGATTAGGCTAAAGGAGACGGTGATGATGAGAAATGAGTGAAATGGTGGAATGAAGAAAGTGGGAGGAAACAGGAGAACCCCGAGAAAACCCACGAGCACGGTCCTTGTCCACCACAAAGTCCACACGGCGCGAGCTGGGATCGAACCAAGGACCCCAAGCACCGGAGGTAAACGCTCTACCACTGAGCCACCGCGCCCCCACCCAGTACTTGGATCAGTTTGGATACCCAGTGCAAATCTTTAAATTACTGGAAGAGTACTTAAACAATAAATTACTTGAATTATTGTAAATTTAAAATTACTTCAATATACTTTGTTTTTGTGACTATATGTATTAGCTTGTATTCTGTGGATAAGTATTAAATTAGAGAGCTTCATTCTTAAAATTTAAGATATTCCTCTTTCCTTCGTTTCGCGTACTCATTTGTCTATCTCGAGATGCTAACACTTTCATTCTATTCGAATACAGAGAAAGTTAATAGACCGACTAAAGAGGTACAAAGATTGAAGCCGAACTCTCACATGTAACGGTCCAAATGAAGTTTGGCTTATATATCTTTTGAATAGTCTCTGAGAGAAAATAACAGAAGAAAACAACATACTATTTAGATATTCATGAAATGAAATGAAATCTTTGAGTTTGATGATGAGTGATGAATGAAATGGTGGAATAAAGAAAGTGGGAGGAAACGGGAGAACCCCCAGAAAACCCACGCACACGGTGTTTGTCTACCACAAAGTTCACTTGGCGGGGGCTGGGATGGAACCCGAGACCCCAAGCACCAGAGGTGAACGCTCTACCACTGAGCCACCGCGGCCCCAATATTTAGATATGCAATTTTTATGAAATGGAATTTTCACTTATCTTTAGCTTACAACACTGTTTTGGTTCGTCAAAGTAAAACTCATTATTTCTGATAAAATATTGTGAATAGAACTTGACTAATAATTTCTGTGAAAGTAGACAAGGGCGCCGATTTCTCTGTAAATTTGGGGGGAGGGCACTCAGTCGCAGAAGGTGTATATATGAGGATATTAAGACAAATTGCATTCAAATTATGGCAAATATTGTATATTCATAAGAGGTCCCACATGAGCTTTGGGGGGGCAGGGCCCCCCTGCCCCCCAGGATCGACACCATTGAAAGTAGAGTAGAAAAGTAAGGGGAATATGTTTCATATTTTTGGTCATGTTTTATTTTATGATGATAATTCTATCTTCATGGTTCTTTTTAGATAGCCTGTTGAGATAGCCTGTTGAGATCAGAGTGGAAACCCCTATCTATCTGGAGGCCCGGGGCTATTATAAACCCCCTAAGCCCCACGTTAATCCGGCCCTGCTTGTACATAGTATTAACACAGCATACGTAATGATTCAATTCACAAATTCTCTTTAATTAAGTTTGCTTGTCATAAAGCAAAAGGAGCCGATAACAATGGAAATGATTGGTTTTCCCCATCCACGATCAGAATACGAAAAAGCAACTAATTCAGTAATAAAAGAATGAAATTGGAAACCCTGGATTACTTGCCGAACATACTGATGACTCAAAAGTACCGGAGCTATAAAATATCACGATTCTATGAACGGAACTGCTTGTTTACAATTTGTGAGAATGTGTCAACCTATGTCTGCATGTATCACTCATGATGGAGAAGTGAGTCTGTGGATCAACACGCAAACATTTTTCCACGTTTTTGCTATTATGATTTTTGTTTTTTGCTTCTTCCTCAAAAAGAAGGATGAAACAGAAAGAAAGTAAGATGTATTTTCTGAAAGTGGTCCTGTGGTTGAAGCAAAATGTGAGGGGTGTTGTCTTGTTGAATACGAGCACAAAATAAAATGATTCATCGCTATCTGTGCGTGCAGACAAAAGAAAACGTAGCCTCAGGTACTTGTTAAAAAAAAAGGAATAAATAAAAAATGCATATTTATGGAATTAGTGTACATGTGCAGGCGACAGCTGACAGGATGTAATCATCTCCAGAATATGACAATGCCTATTCAATTTTGTACATCCTCGCAAGGACGTTTCCTATTATTATTATTATTATTATTATTATTATTATTATTATTATTATTATTATTATTATTATTAGTAGTAGTAGTAGTAGTAGTAGTAGTAGTAGTAGTAGTAGTAGTAGTAGTAGTAGTAATATAAAATACTATAGATAACTTAATTTCTAAATTGCTATCAACTTTTCGATTTTTCTTATGAGTAAATTCGTGAGAGCCCGAAGAGTCCTCAAAACAGTCTTAAAAGTGTTGACGCCATTGCGCCCAGGGCTCACAAAACATGACAAGAATAAACTAGACTAAACTGATTATAGTCTCATTAGAGGACAGGCATGGTTAATCTTCCAAAAGAATATAAAATTTCACCTTTCACTCAGGGGCGGATCCAGGGGGTAGCGATCGGGGCGATCGCCCCCCCCCCCCAGAAGAGGAAACTTTTTTATTTTATATATAAGTAAAATATATAGTTTATTTTTTGACGTTCTTAAAAGTAGATCTAAGTAGCAGTATTACAACCCACCGCCCCCCCCCCCACCGTCCTGGATCCACCCCTGCTTTCACCGCAGGTAGAGCCTTTCTAATTCAACTGTATCCTCCTGGCGCTGCTGAACATGTGTTTTTTCCTGTATCTCCCTCGAAAAAGGAGGGACAAGTTGCTGTGGCCAAGATCCTTCAATGCGAACAGGGTTGTCACATTGGAAAACCGCTGTGCACCATCTTGTTAGCCATTCTAAATAGCCTACGTTGTTCACTCGCCATGACCAAATGACGGAATGGCAAATTGGCAACACAGCCGAAGTCACTCCTTTCTTTCCCCAAAGCCGTCGATTTACGTTTCATATATTTTCTGAGGGCACACTTGAAATAGAAAGGGTCTGGAGTACTCGATGTTATAATAAACGTGACGCGATAAAATAGGCTAAATTTAAACAAGAAAGGAGGAAAAAAAACCTTACGAGAATCAAAATTTAAGACACTCACGGAATAATGTGTCAGATATACCTATATGACTCAGATGTACCCTACACACAGACTTGTGTTGATTGGTCAGTTTGTATGAAGTTTAGCGTTCCTTCCAGCGTCGAGACTATATGAGACTAGGAAAAAATGAAATGAAATCTTTGAGGCTTACGTCACGGTTATGCCGGGTAGGCTAAAGGAGACGGTAACGATGAGAAATGAATGAAATGGTGGAATGAAGAAAGTGGGAGGAAACGGGAGAACCCCGAGAAAAGCCACGCATACAATATTTGTCCACCACAAAGTTCACTTGGTGCGAGCTGGGATCGAACCATTGACCCCATGCACCAGAGATGAACGCTCTACCACTGAGCCACCGCGGCCTCTATATGAGACTAGGACTATGTGGTATCCGAATGTGAATATCGAAAATCAATATCGATAAAATATCTATATATTGATCAATATATCGAAAACTATCACACCTTGATCGATAAATCGAAGAATATGAAACTTGATCGATATATCGAAAAATAAGAAACTTTATCGATATATCAAAACCTGATCGATATATCGAAAAACATTAAAATATCGGAAAATATCGTAATATTCATATCAGTATCATTTCGATATATCGTAGTATCCATATCGATATTTCGAAATATTGCACAGCCCTACACAAGACGTAGACTTACAGCCTAACGTGGAATCAGAACCACATGAGCTCGAACTGAAAATCGAATTCAAATCTCCCGCGCCTTCAGCGAGGGGAGATCTAGATATTTCTAGTTATAAAGTGGGTACATGCCCGAGTGCTACTACTTGATCATATTCTATTTGCTATTCACTTGGTGCAATAGCGTCATCAAGAATACAGTGGGGAAAGGGAGCAGTAGAGCTACACGACACGTTTTTAACACCCATTCAGACATCTTTAAATAAGTATTCGTGACTAAAGTGCTTATAAAACCAAGCTGTCCTTAAATATAGAATTTTAAATATAGTACGTAGAATTGCGTATTTTTTGTACGTAATATGTTGAACATCAGACGAGATATAAGTTTTACTCGTCTCGGAAATTTTATACTAGTTTCATTGTGATTCTTGAAGATTTTTTTCTCGTCTCAAAAATATTTATTTCGATTCAAATAATCCTATTTTCCCGTGGAACCCCAGGGCTTTAGGGAAATAGAAACGTAATTAGAAAATATTTTTTTCTTACCGTTGTATGCTTTCGCTGATACTTCACATGCTATATACCTGTAAATAAAAATGTTCATATAATTTGACTACCGGGAACGGCTGTGCTGACTTTTACCCTTATATAAAACTAATTGTATAAAATTAGTTGCGTACAATAATAAATAATGATGGAATCTGATGCCAACATATTTTAATGTATTCTCCTAAGAGTCAACTTCTTATTACCAAAGTAATAATAGTACTAGCATTACTAGAAGATTCTCTTTTGCTTAAATTAGATTCGGAAAATGACTTGAATTTTAAGTTTGGTAAAAATATAACACTGAACTTAGGTGACAGCAATATAATTTATAAATTATCGAACAAATAATATAATCTGAGTAGAAACAGTTTCAAAATATGAATATGAATATGAATTTCAAAATCCAGTTTGAAATTACAGTGAAACCTCTACCAACGGACACCTCTATAAAGCAGACACCTCCCGTAACGGACATATTTTGTAATCCCCAAACACTGTAATAGGAAAAAAAAAAACATATTGATAAACCTCTCTAAAGTGGACACTCTCTAGTATGGACACGGACAGTCTTTCCTGTCTTTTATAGGTATTATTTACCTCCGTATTACGGACACTTTCTCTAGAAACAAGTTGGAAAGTGCAGTAAAAATACATTTTTAGTAATTCATACATGTGTAATCAAGGAAGCATTGTGATATTTTGCCTCCTCAACTGGCTGCTCAGCAACCCAGACGAAGTCTCTGTTTAACAACACTCTCATGTCCTTTGCTTGCATCTACTCCCACTCAACTTAGACAGAAAAGTGTTTGACAGTTACCCACCATTTGGGATGACACCTTATGGTACTGTTCCGCTAGAATCTGTAAGCAAGCAGAAGACAAGTTTGGTATTTTTGGCCCGCGGGTACACATATTGCCTGAAAAAAAGACACTACTGGACTGCAATTAACTCACAAATTAAAACAACATACCGAAAATATAGTAAGTAGTAGCAAGTGTAAAGAGCAGAGAACTATATCATCTTATTTCCATGTTGTGCCTCGAACATAGAGTATTGGGTGGCGGAGGATAATTCAGGAATTTTTGTAATATTCGTAAATACATGATTCATGCAAAAATATTTGTTTTCTAATTGCGTATTACCTTGTTTACTAATTTAAGTCATAAAATATTGAAACCTCTCTAAGGCAGACACCTCTCTACAGCGGACAATTTTTGATTCCCCATGGCTGTCCGCTTTACAGAGGTTTCACTGTATTTATTTATTTTTCAAAAATTGATTAAAAATTTTTTAGCTATTTTTTTTTCAATCACGAAAATATTTTTTTTAATTTTTTGTTCTCATTAGCAAATGTAGCAAAAGACTGTAGTCTAAAACTCGTCATGGGTGTCATATAGTGCCAACAGGAGGAGGTCATCCCCCTGGTTCTTCTGAACTTTTTGCATACAAAAAAAGAAAGGAAAAAGATAGTTTATGAGCAAAATAACTAGGTATTTATTATTTTATTCCTATTTATATATATAAAACCTGTATTAGTTTTGAGTTGGACTGTCTCTATCCCAGCTTAGAAAAGACCCCCCCCCCAAAAAAAAAAACTCTTAAACACGGCTCCGATTAATATTTCTCTTTTAAATTGAGGACAGTTTTCTCAAAACTCTATACATCAAATTTTGAGAAACGGAGGTATATATGGGATACGTATTCTTTTGATGCTACCAATCGAGCTGTGAAGTCAGAATTCACAAATCTCGAAATGTTCCATGTTTATAGAATACTAAATCATAAGCATTTTGTCAGAACCAGATAGAGGTTATGTATATACAATAATAACTAACATTCAATGCCTGTAAAAAAAAAAAAGAAAAAAAAAGGATGTTTTGGGCTTTATCGAGTTTTGAAAAAAAAAAACGCTCCTCAATTTATATTGCGTATATTATTTGTATTGAGCACGCCCGTGGCTAAGTGGTTAGCGTACGCGCCTTTGGCGTGGGAGGCCCGGGTTCGATTTCCGGCGGGAGCTCATGTGGTTCGGATACCACTTTAATCAGTAGGTCCACGTCTCATATAGCTTCGCTGCTGAAAAGAGACGTTAAACTCAAAATCCAAATCCATCATTTGTATTGTTATATGACACAACAAGGTGCGTTATCGTATTTATTTCACAATATTTCGCAATTTCTTCGATGTAAGAGTTCTATACTCAAGTGTGTATTTAAGTATTCAGCTAGAGTCTGTGAAATACCACATTTACGCCTTGGGATAGTACGTATTATATTTCATTGCTGTGCTTTCCAACTTTTTTTTTATTTTTTTAATGACGACACTTCACTGAATACCCACCACGTCGCGACACACTTATTTAATATCTCTTGTTAATAATAATATAAATTATAATGGTGAACGTTGTTGCTGCACTGGAGGTGTGGATTCTGTCTCGAAATTTCTTTTAGCTAATTATTAAATTATTCATGATTTTTAATTTTGGGAGACACCAGTGTACTACGACAGATCAGTTGGGAACCACTGTTTCATTCCATATACGTAATCAGTAGTATACGCAGAATTTTGTCATAGGAGAGTTTTAACCTTCCAGGTTCATATGGAGTCAACAGGGGGAGGGTTGTCCTCCGTGGCACTTTAGATTTTTTTTTTTGCATAGAAAAAAGGAAATAAAAATACGTGAGTTTATAAGCAGTATAAGTAGCAATTTACTATATTATTCCTATTGTAACCTACATTAGTTTGAGTTGGACTCCCTCTATTCCAGTCACATCCTTTCAGATAAATAAAATATTTCTGTTTTACGTCCCACGATTATGCCGGCTAGGCTAAAGGCCGGTAATGATGAGAAATGAATGAAATGGTGGAATGAAGAAAGTGGAATAACCCCGAAAAAAGTCACGCACACGGTGTTTGTTCACCACAAAGTTCACTTGGTGCGAGTTGGGATCGAACCAAGGACCCATGCAACAGAGGTGAACGCTCTACCACTGAGCCACCGCGGCCCTATATCCTGTCAGGTGTTTGTATACACATTTTAATATGATAAATATTTATTATTGAATAATATGTTGCTCAAGGTGGGAGTTAAAACGAGGAAACACCTCCTTGTGTACACCAATGTACGTAAACTCTATAAAATAGGGTACGGTGCCGACAACAAAAATCGACCTTTTCTATGGAAATCAAACATCCTACACGTCTATGAATTATATCTAAAGTTTCCATGATATTATGAAGAAGATATTTAAAATATTAAGTCGCGCTGTGTTGATGTTTCTCTATAATTATGACGACCAATTCCACTACAGCTAAAGAAAAAGCGCTTCTGCCACACCTATGGAGAAAGTAGTAAGTAGTATTTTTGTGGAATTTGAAGAAAATCTAGGTCTACTCAAGGAGAAAATATATGTAAATCATTTTTTTGTTCTAAATATTGCTTTTACCATCAGTTCCGCTTACATCCAGTAGATCCTCCGGAACAGGAATCGGAATTGAAATCGTAGTCGCTTCCAAAATCTCTGAACAAGAAAAGAAAAGTAAAAACACAGCAGAACTATGATCACGTTGTGTTTTTTGTGTATATGACTCCAATCGTATTTTGTCGGCAACTTTCGTTCAATATAGATGTCTCACAACGTCATAGCTAAGCAGGACGACAGAGCATGTTTCCGGTTGTTGAAATGTTAATGTGTACTTTTGCTTGCTTCCATTAGCCATTTACTTACAGTAACAGTCGAGTCATAGGCCTAAACAGCTTGCTTGGGTGACCCTTCGCCTTTCTCTTTCTTTCCTTCCATCTGATTGCTCATCGAGTCATCAGCCAGGAATGCCACTGGCCTTAATTTCAATTCAACACCAGCCGAAACGAAAATTGAACTACTTTGCGCATCTTGATAGAGAAAGAGACTCGACTGACGGAGACAGAGAGACGACGGAAGTGATTAAATTATATTGCGTATGGATACGTTTTTAAGAGCCCCCAGAACTACATTGGTAGAATACAGTAACAGAAAACATAAATTTTTATCATGGAAGTGTTTTTTCATTACTAGATGAATTACCCATTCTTCGCATGGGTCAGATCATGGGCGTCTCTGGCGGGGGGGACGGGGGGACGCGTCCCCCCAATATTTTGAAATAAGAAATATTCAATATTTTATTTTAATTTAATTTATTTAGATACTCACTAGCAGTTAGATCATTTCCTTTGATGTCCCCCCCCCCCAAAAAAAATTTACATGCCAGAGACGCCAATGGGTCAGATAAAATATCTATGTAAACAAACTGAACAACGAAAAGAAAACAATATCGGTCATTTTCTACTACTTTTACACCTTTCGGTAAATGCCCTCTGAGACCATCTGTTTCGATTTTTTTTTAAATCGCCTTTGGCCCCAGCCGATGGGGACTATATTTGGAAGTAAACCCCTGTGCAAGTATCACCATTCGTCTCAGCGACCGCGAAAACTATAATTTCGACACTAATATCGGTTATTTTCTACTAGGTACATATCCTGGTACCCCCCCTGAGACCCCCTGGTTGGAATTGAAAAAAACAAAAAAACAGTTCCTTCGTCTTGGTCTGGAGCATTGACTGTTACCCGTCACCAACATTTGGTAACTCTCAGTCCATTCGTCTGGTCTCCAGGCCGCACACAGACAGACAAACACACAAACAAACTCTTTATTTTATTTATATTAGATTATTATTTTTAATCTACAAAATATTATAATTAGAGACTGGATATTTAGGCGAAAAAACATGAAAAATAGACAGACAAATACGCTTATAATTCAGAAAATAGGCAATAAAATATGATGTAGAAAGAGGGCGAGAGAAGTGAAAGGAAAAAGAAACATTTGCACTGAAATGTTTCCATAGGCCTATAGAGAGTTCACATTATTTGAATATGTATTATTAAACTAATAATGCTACTGCTAATCACTAGTTCACCCATTAATTATATATGTACCTGTTGATTACATATACATTACTGTAATTAATTTACAAACTTTTTGAATAGTGTCACTTTATTGAGCTAGAAGTACATTATTAGTGGGAGCATTTATTTCAAGTGGGCAATGTTGTTCAGTGGTAGAACGCTTATCTCTGCTGCGTGAGGCCCCTGATTCGATCCCCGGCCAAGTAAGCTTGTGGTGGACAACGTCATGTCCGTGGATTTTCTCCGGGTACTCCCGTTTCCTCCCACTTTCTCATTCCACCAATTCTTCCATCATCATTCACTTCTTTTACTCATCGTCTCCTTTAGCTTAAAGGGCCCATAACAGTGGGACGTTAAACTCAAATATTATATTTTTTCTTTCAATGGGGTGAGTTTACCCCCCAAACCCCACGATTTCGCAATCTGACTCGAAATACCGGTACGGGGCCGCGGTGGCTCAGTGGTACAGCGTTCACCTCTGGTGATTAGGGTCCCGGGTTCGATCCCAGCCCCCGCCAAGTGAACTTTGTGGTGGACAAACACCGTGTGCGTGGGTTTTCTCGGGGTTCTCCTGTTTCCTCCCACTTTCTTCATTCCACCATTTCATTCATTACTCATCATTACCGTCTCCTTTAGCCTAACCGGCATAACTGTGGGACGTAAAACTCAAAGATTTCATTTCATTTTTCGAAATACCGGTAATAAAAATGTCAAGAAGATGTGGTATGACTTACGAACAGAGCTGCCCCGTCCATTTGCGTGAATTGGGTCGAAAGTTAACTGCTGAGTCACTTAAAAAAGTAAATGAGAATTCCATAGCCAGCATGAATAAATTATATTGCATCCAGTTTAACTTTCACCTATCAATGAGATCCCACTATGAGTTAAAATTCGTGGGATGAAAAATGCCTTACAAAATAATGGTTCATCATATCAATATACTTTGAATCCTAATAATAAATTACAAATAATAAGCTTGTTAATTTTCCTGAAGAGCGGTAACTCTTTTCTCCTATTCTTTCACATGGGACGACCCTAACCTAGTGGTGCACGACGTCTCCTGTTCGATTTCCAGTGGGGGATCATAGAACGTATCAAAACCCACTTTTGAACTGTAGGGTCTCATGCTATATACAAGCCTGACTGCTGAAAAAGGACGTAGATGCAAATTAATCTATCAAACGGGATGAATTCACTGAAAAGATGTAGCGAAGTTTGTACTAAACAATGAGAGCGTCTCTAGTTAATATTATCATAATCTTAAAGACATGATGATGTCCTTGTACTGTAAGTACTAGATGTTAGGTAAAGTGCTTATTTCTTAAGGTTGGTTTAAAGAGACAAGTTTTGCCAATAGATGTCACTACAGTCTTCGTATATCTCTCATATATTTTTTACCTCTCATGAAAATTCACGATTTCTCTTACAAATTTCAAACTACACACTGCAAAGTTTTAGAGAAGAAACTTCATAACCTATCGAAGGCAACAATCCATGCCGATTTTCTATTTAGAATCTTCTTCATTGTTGAAATGGATATCTAAACCTTTAACAATATAACTGTTTCAACAATGAAGAAAATTCTAAATAAAACATTGGCATGGATTGTTGTCTTCGACAGGTTATGAAGTTCCTTCTCTAAAAATTTGAAGTCTCTAGGTTAAAATTTCTAAGAGAAATTGCAAATTTTCGTGAAAGGTAAAAACATACATGAGAGAAATAAGAAGACTGTAGTGACATCTATTGGCAAAACTTGTCCCTTTACACCAACCTTAATACATGGTCTTCAAGAAAGAATGGTAGAGATTCGTGGAGCTGTTGTGTTGTAGTAGCACTTCGGTGATTGAATAGTACACCATTTAATTTTGGCAATTCAAATAGTTTATTCAGGACAAATACAAATACAGTACCTTCAGCATCTACTATACTGTGAGAAAGAACATGCTATAGTGCGTTTGCATATCAATATGTTCCTTGTGGAGTTTTATCAGACGCACAACCAGAAATTTTTATTGGGTGTGGTCCAAGCATTGGGAGATCCAATAGGGTCCAAGCTTTGTGGGGGTCCAATACTACACGCCACTACGTCTATGTAGTATTGAATGGGTATTATTCTCTACTCGAAAAGACGATAATTAATTGTAAAATATTTTCACCTATATTATCAGAAAGAAATGAAAAAAATCAAATGTTCATATTACATCGATCATTTCCCTGTTAAACAAGTACAGGGAAGACGCCGATGACGAACCACGCTCTGGGAGGCCGTCGACGTCGAAAACCGATGAAAACGTCTACCAAGTTCGCGAATACCTGAACCTGGACCGTCGGACAACCCTCCGGGAGATCAGCGAAGAACTTAATTTGACATACTATGCAGTGCAAAAAAGTGTGACTGAAGAATTGAACATGCGGAAGGTGTGCGCCAAACTGGTCCCCAAGGTGTTGACCGAGGAGGCACACACCGCTTTCATCTGCTCGTCCTACCTGGCCAAACATGGCATCCCAGTGCTTCCCCACCCACCTATAGTCCAGACTTGTCTCCCCCAGACTTTTTTTTTGTCTCCTCGCATCAAAGGGAAGATGAAGGGAAAGCGTTTCGGGTCGGTTGATGCGATACAAAAGAGTGTAACCGCGGAGCTTACAGCCATTCCGGAAAACGACTACAAAAATTGTTTTGAACACTGGAAAGACCGCTACCGGCGTTGTATTGACGCAAAAGGAATGTATTTTGAAGAATTTTAACAGTTTTTGTAAAAAAAAATTCAATAAACCTGTTGTTCTAAAAAAAGTTCCGGTACTTTTCAATCACACCCTGTATAGTTTTATTGAGAAAATGTACAAATGTATGTTGAGTTAGAAAGTTTTTTTTTAGGGGGGGGGTCTTGACCAGGTGGACCCCCGTGGGTACGCCACTGAGTTTTTATATATAAAAAGAAACGTTGTGTACTGTGTTAGAATCGTTAATGTGAACCACCTGAAACCAAGAATCAACGACATAATTGGCATTATTACGCCAGGCATATCTCGACAAATCTGGTATGAAATTGATTATCGCCTGGACGTGTGTCGTGCTGTGAATGGTAAACACATATAAACATACTGATCTCCAAACGTTAAACATGTTTCGTAATCACAATGTAGTGGATTCTGGTAGTACTGCATTCAGTGGCGGATCTAGAGGGTAAAATCTAGCGGACGGACCACTGGCACAAATCGCGAGCGGATGAGGGGGACATGTCCCTTCCAATCTTGTAACTGGGGGGCCGTCTCCCCAATGAACCGATTTGAAATGTGTTTCTTGTGTCCGACTGCCACAAAGGAAAGTGAGATGAAATTTATGTCCCTTGGTGTATAATATACAACAGATTCACCTCAGAAATCAGATTCATCAAACCGTAATATGATTCTCATCTCTCCCCCCCACCACCACCAGAATAAGCCTCAAATCTGCCGCCTCTCTTTATTGAAGACAACTCTGCTCTCCTGATCCTCCACAGCATTGTTTTTCAACTTCATAAATATTTTGAACATCGCTTAAAAAATTATGGGAACGGTCTTACCCGTCCCCCCTAAAGTGTTTAAGGCAGATTTGTGCCGATGGTATATCATAAGTTTACTATAAACTTTCAAAAACATATAAATAATAGCTTAAACTATTTTTGTCACTCAAAAAACTCGGAGGGGCTAGGCTTTCCCGGTTCATGGCTATATCCGCCACCAGTAGCGTACGCAGGAATTTATTTCGGGGGGGGGTCTAAACTCAATACGAGGGTATTTTATATTAAAACTTCTAAAATTGCCCCTAAAATTAGGCTAAATTTACATAAAATTCGAAATTATCGGGGAAGGGGGGTCCAGACCACCAGCACCCACTCCCTGCGTACGTCCCTGTCCGCCAGAATCAAAATGGTGTCTTCCTATTTTGACCCAAATGCCATAATTCCTTCAAGCCCTTGTATTATTTTCATTTCTAATTGGTGTTTTCTTTCAAAAGATTTCAAGATTTCATATAACAAACTGATGCAAGATCCCTACCTATTGAATTCTGCAATGTAATTGAAGTTTGTGTTTAAAATAATCTCAGGACTATCTTCTCTATACATGCAAATGTAACTCTTGTTTCCGTATCAAGAAATGATATTTAGCTAGTTTCTGCACGTGTTCCTTGTAACATTGCATGTCCCCTTTCCTCAGAAATGAATACACTTTAAAATGAAATGGAGAAAATGAGTCAGTGGCTTTTACCGTATGAAATAAACACGCCACAATGAAGATGCTAATTAAATCTTTTGCGTATCCGATTTCAAATAACACTTGCAAATCCGTTTGGTAAATATTGCGAACAAGGCACACCCGTTAAGCCTTCTGACTGTTTAAATGCCAGTATTTTAGGTTTGTTAAATCCGGTTACTTCTCAGATTTAGGTAATTAAAGTCTCATTCTGGTGGTCAGTTGGCACGGAGAATGGCTGGGACGGATGTTTTACTCGTATTTTCGATACTTCTACAATCAAAGAATATCTTCGCATCTGAAACAGTGGCAAATATTTCTTCAGTTGTGTTACCAAGTACTTTATTAGAGTCTAAATTGTCTCCGTTTGCTCCAACGTCAAGCAGTGTACAAAACGTTTTGTGCAGATCCCATAGCAATTTCTACATTCGAGAGCTATACAAGAACAGGTTATGGGCAACCAAAAGTAAGTAACAAAAATACCATACACGAATTATTAGCGTTATTATTATTAGGACTATGTGTGTTAGTGCAAATGTCCGTGACTTAGGAGTCTGTGTGTCACTGTTAGCAGGCACGTAGCCAGGATTTCGTAATAGGGGGGGTCCAAGACATGAAATACTGTGGTTATCATACCAGAGTTCGATTATTCTAAACTATTTTATTGGTAACATATATGGGTTCGTTTAGTCAGGATTTCGTGATGGGGGGGGGGGAAGAGTTTGATATGAAATATTGTGGTTATCACATCAGGGGCTTGATCAATTTAAACTATTTTACTAACAACATATATTGATTTGTTAAGACTTTAAAATTAGAACATTAGCAAGGGCGCCGATTTCTCTGTAAATCTGTGGGGTCCATTCAGATGCAGAAGGCATATATGAGGATTAGGATTTTAAGACAAATTGCATTCAAATTATGACAATATATTGTATATTCATAAATACAACAATGGGGCCCACATGACCTTTGGGGATGGGGGCTTGGGCCCCTCGGCTTTCCAGGATCGGTGCTCATGCATGTTAGTAAGTATTTAGTAACAAACTATGAAGAAATCTCGAATAAAAGAATATTTGTAAAAATATTTTTTTTAAAAAATACAATATCTACGTTAATTCTTTTGTTCATCCAAATATAACAATTTTCCTATCATTATGACCTCAACTATTAAAAGAAAGTACGTATCCAATAATGTCTTGTAAAATATTTTATATCTGCGTTCGCTTTCCACGTAACTTTTTTTTTTTTTTTGTTTTATTATTCCGTCAACTACTGTCTGTTCCAAATGACAGGTTAAAGGAGCAGTAGAAAACCGTTTATGAAATAACATGTTTGATACTACAGGGAAGCGATGATAAAATATTTTTATTTTTAGCTTTATTTTTATCTTTATATTTTATCTTTATTTTTAACGCTGATTCTTCTTATTTCTTGTTTCTTTTTGTTTCGTCCTTCCTTATTTTTATATTTCTGGTTTCGAAGGGGGGGGGGGGGGTCCGGACCCCCCGGACCCACCCCTTGGCTACGTGCCTGCTGTTAGGATAACATGAACAACGGTATTTTTTGTACAACCTTGTTCAAGAAAACTTGCCACCCACTTTTCTCTGAAAAGTCCTGTACTCTTATCCACAGATGAAACTACATAAAACAAATAAGGATATTCCTTACTTAATGGAGATCTTTTTAGAGCCAACTTACAGTGGAATAGCTCGAAGATGAAGGAAATAGTTAAAATTCGAGTTAACGAGTTTCTCAAGTAATCAAACTTCGGGCTATCAAGGTGGCCACAACAAAAATTCGAGATACCGAGGTTCCACGTTGCTAGAGTAGTTTAGGTTATCTAACTTAAAGTGCTTCTCACAAGTCAGATACTCTATATTTTTTTGAACCTCCAAAATGTATGATTCCCCAATTTTCCATGTAGTCGAAAGTCGAAGAAAGAAACGGTTTTGTATGTGATCAGACCTGATGAAGATCTATCTGTGTACAAAATGTGTTGGCTCTAGACCAGTAGTTCTCAAAGTGAGGTCCGTGGGACCTAACCAGGGGGTCTGCAACCTCTAAAAATTGAAATCGGTGACATACAAGGTATGAATGTCTCAAACACAGGACAAGAATAGCTACTGGACCTATCCTGCGATAATTCATGTAAAAACGTTTTCAAAGAAAACGAACTTTGTAGCTTTGGTTGCATGTGCGTTGTGGGTATGAAGAATTGTCTGAAAAGGGCATTTCAACACTTGATGCCTTTCCCTGTCACTTACTTATGTAAGCAGACCTTTCTGCTCTTTGCAGTATAAAAACCTTAAAGCGAAATCCCCTTAATTTGGAATCGGACCTGAGATTGATGGTGACAACACTTATTCCGGATTTCAATCCAATTATGGAAACACACACACAAAATCATTCATCACATTAGTGACCCCACTATATTTCGTTCACTAGGAAACAATCACGTATCTTTAGAATAAATTACTGATTGCATTATTTTTGGGGATCTTTTTCTTATCAGTGGTTATGTTTAATACCATGTGGAATTTCAGATAGCATTGCAAGGGGGTCCACAGATCACTTTCCGAATTTAACAGGGGGCCCACGTCATTGGAAAGTTTGAGAACTACTGCTCTAGACGATACAGTTCTATATAAAAATTTGATGACAGACACACTTACATATTCTATTCTATACTGTCTTAGTTATTATTATATTATTATTATTATTATTATTATTATTATTATTATTATTATTATTATTATTATTATTATTATTATTATTATTATTATTATTATTACATCACTTTACATGGTGAAACGCTTCAGACATATGGATGCTTATCTTTCAATAAACAGTTTTTCCAAAAGTGGTTAAAAAAGATTTGAATTAGTTTCAGAAAAGTTTATTTTAAAAATCATACGGGAAATGAGATTCTATGGGGGAGAAAAGTCACATTTTTATTATCGTGTAATTTTGTTCCCATGGAAATCTGTCATATCATGATCATAGTATTCGACACTAAACTAATTTGGACTGCATTGCTCCGTCCGTCTCACTTGTGCTGGGCATTCAAAATTTGGATGTTTTTGAAAGTGTAGTATCCCGTTGTTTGGAATACTGAATTATAACTGTGGCATTATAAGTTTTCGTTTAACATGTAAATTTGAAATGTTCAATAATCTGACGTAGTGCTATTAAAAGAAAAAGAAACTTACGTTAGGTTGGTATCAATATTAATTTATGCGTTATTATTCATTTACGTTTTATTTATTAATTTAAAAGTTAAACAGGCATTTCAAGATAATGATCCAACCTATATATAGAGTATTTCTTACATAACACTAAAAATAAATTCAAAAAAAAAAAAAACTACTTTAATAAGTTGATATTGTGTTTAAGGAATGCAATGATATATTGCCGATGCTGTGTTTGATGAAGGCAATGATATATTGCCGACAATGTGTTCGATGAAGGCAATTATATATTGCCGATAATGCGCTTGATGAAGACAAGGATATATTACCGATAATGCGTTTGATAAAGTCAATGATATATTACTGATAACGCGTTTGATGAAGTCAATAATATATTGCAGATAATGTGTTTGATGAAGGCAATGGTATATTGCCGATAATATGTTTGATGAATGCAATGATATAATGCCGATAATATGTTTGATGAAGTCGATGATATATTGCCGATAATATGTTTCATGAAGGCAATTGATATATAGCCGATAATGTGTTTGAATGATCTACTGTTGAAACTGTAACAGAGTTTAGTAATAACAAGTGTTTGCTTTAGCCAGGTTTTATTTTTATTTTAGTTATACGTGGCTCCAAAGCTAGAATAAATCATATGTAGATAGAGAATTTCTGTTGCAAAAAAATCAAATCGTATTCTGTATAGTCAATAGATCTGAAGAATATATTCGATTCATTTCACACGATATACAAATCATTCAAAGGTAGAAATCCTATTGAAAGAAATATAACATATACTACACAAAATATAGCAAAGAACTTTTATATATTATTTATCATTTTCATAGTAATATTGATGCATTGTCACGTATCTTATGAAAAGTTTTCAACCATAGTTCAAAAGTGTTCAATTGTCAAGGAAACAATGGAACATCATGTCCATCGTTGCATGCCACATGCGGTCGAGCGATATTCTGTTGGAAAGTGTTTCCGTGTAGCACCTGTAGTAAAGAACCACAACCGGGTCCAACACTTCGTTAATATAACGTTGGCAAGTCACAGGCCTGTTAAGGCCTGTTAGACACTAGTGGACACGGAATCCAATGACACTTCACATGATAACATCTAGTAATTGACCCAGAATTGGTCTATCAGGTTGTTGCCTAGAATTGGCTACGAGACTAGTAAGTTCTTCCAATAGGATTGAAGATACTTTTTGAAGATAGTTTAAAGAAGATACTTGAAACAGATACTTTTTCCAACACGAAACAGACTAACCTCTTGCCAAATACGAAATCATACTGTTACCACGCTGACATCACATACAGATGCAATCATCAAGATCTTGTTGTCAAAAGAAAATTTGTCCGGGAGGAGGATAAGCGTTTCGGCTATCCTTGTGCTACGTACACCGTATTATTACACGCCTATAATGTGCCTAGTGAGTCGTAGCAATGAACACCGTGCAAATACTCATATACTCTGCCTCTCCAGCCTATATCGAATTGTTGGTGGAGATACTGGAACTCGTAATAACCACAACTGGAATTCATGAACACCATAGTCAATGCACTAGTATGTCTTCCTAACCTGTGATATGACGCGTCCGTTGAGATCACGCTTTTCGTCGTGTACTGCCTTTTAAGAGCCATCGATTTATATCCGCTTCTATGAGTTGCATTCAATTTACGTGTACCAATGTCACGGAAGATTACAACTTTTCCGCCATTAAAGACAGAGATCTGCTGGAATCGCTATTGCATTCGACAACGAGGTATTTCTTCGACCGTCACACTCAGCCGTTACTGAAATATAGCTCTTTGGCTTCCCCCCTGTTAACTGTTTTCAGAGAACGTGGCTTGGGGCAGACATATTCCTAATCATTTTGCGTGCCTTCCTCCCTCTACACCAACCATGTCAAATTTGCGGCCCTTGACACATCTTTCTTCGGCCTCGAGATAAATAGTAATAGTAATAATAAAAAGAGAATAACAATAATTATATATCCAGATGGAATTAGTAGAAATTCAATGCTACTCAAGTCTTCAGTGAAGCAAAACTTCAGTGAAGTGGGAATTCTCGAATTTTACACATACTTGTACAGTCCGCAGCAAAAAACCTGCAACATGAGCATGTAAGTTTATTGTGAAATGACCGTCTTTTGCTCCCAAATAAGTGTACAGAGGAGGATACCGAGGTTTCCCTGGCGCGATTTGTGCCACTTAGATCTTATGTTGATTCCCTGGGCTGTTAGACGTAGTTTCACAATAAACTTACATGCTCATGTTGCAGGTTTTTTCTGCGGACTGTACTTGTTTACACGGTTCCCAACTCCCGCAAATTTGCATCGGACGTGATTTCCATGTTCTATAGAAAGTACTAGTGTGAATAATTTTATTTCACTTAAGAAAATGAACACGCCCCAGCAAGATCTATTAACATATCTGGCCTCTGTTCTGAAAATAGTTAGCACGAGTAGCATCTCCAGACATCTGAAAGCTGGTTGCAGGCAAAAGATATCAGATACCGGGAAAGAAACAATAGGTATCTATCTACTACCCTCAGTTCGTTCTACTTTTTAAAGAACTACAGTATTAGATAAGATTTCTCGTATTTACTCACTCTTTAAATATGTGTATCATTAACTATGAAAATGGATTTTGTTTTGGCGGCTTGCATTATTGTGTCCAGATGACTATTTAGCCCACTTGAGATACTGACTTTGATACTCGTGCTCTACACATTCTGCAAATGTTGCGATGTGCTCTTCTTTCTTGGTATTGCATTATTAATGTTCACTACTCTACTTTCCTACAAGTGTTCCTACAACGACGGTGATTATTAAAAGAAAAAAGAAAGAAAAGAAAAGGATAAATAAATAAATAAATGTATAAATACAGAATGTTTATTTTACATTTTTGCCTAAGAGTCATCACCATCATCATCATCACAGCTTTTCTGTCATTACGGCAGGTCGTTTGCCGCAACTGAGAAGCTTCTATGCTCTACGGCAGTGGTTTTCAAACTTGTTGTTACCGTGACCCACATTAAATATTGAAAAGTATTTTGTGGCCCACCTACTTGTATTCAAATACACATTGACATTCTGCGTAATGGTGATGTATTTCAAAGCAATTAAATTTTGTAAATCATATCTAATTTTTCCATAGAAAGGTAACGCAGAGTTAAAACTACTCCCGACTCAATTCCCTATCCTGTGACAGATTTTGACTCACTCACTCTTTCCATCTTAACCCAGCATTCCTACTCACTGTACAACAGGGCAGGGCTCTGAGTAACCACATCCTCTTCACCTCATTAACAAGCGTTTCCAATTTTTATTTTCTGAATAGTAATTTACAACATCTGTTTCCGCATCAAAATAAAATTTTCATAATTAAAAAGATAAACTTCTGGCGACCCACCAAAAAAACGGCCCGCGATCCAGCAATGGGTCGCGACCCGCAATTTGAGAAACACTGCTCTACAGTATTCCACTAATCTCTTCGTCTTCACGTATGATTTTTCAGTTTTGATATCGCTCATCAATTGTAGCCCCCTTCATCCCCTCCTCTTTCCAACCACTCATAACACAGTTCATTCTTAGCCAATGTCCCAACCAGTTCCCGTCCTCTTCTCAATATCTAAAATTGTTATTTTCTCCTCACCATTTCTAACACCCTTTCATTCGTTTTCTCCTTGACCCAGCTAATTATCTCCATTTTTCTCCACACCGACATTTCGAAAGCTTCCAGTACTTTTCCATAACTTTTTCGTAATATTCACGTTTCTGACCCCTACAGTACCATACTCCACACGAAGACTTTTATGCATCTTTTTTTTTTTTCAGCTCTTTATTCAGAGTTGAAACAAAATAGTTTTCTTCGTTCTAAAGGCGTCTTTCCCCATCCCTATCTTCGCTTCTATTTCACGTTCACATTTCATATCATCACTAATAATACTACCCAGATGTCGAAAACTAGTCACATGTTCTATTCCCCCCTCCTATTTCTATAAATATATTTGACACCGACTGCTTCGTTTCAATCACTATGGCTATTATCTTTCTTGCCTAGGAGCAGCGTATCCTTTTAAGACCCGGAACGACACTTTTCAGAGATAGTACGCTTTTTTAAAAAAAAGTGGGACTATAGTATTGTATACTGAAACGTTCAACCTTATTTTGAAATTTGTACAAAATAAATTAGAGAAAGTTAATTTGATTTTCTTTTTCGCTTAAATGCAAACACTTCAATATTCAATTGTGAAATTGACTTCCCAATAAGAAGATATCGGGTCTGAATCCAGCGACCAAGTTCTTTTACATCAATCATTAGTAATTGTTGTCAGAATAAGATGATTTTAGAGGTTAATATGAATATTATGTAAAAATAGAATTAAATAAATAATAAATGCTTATATTTCAATTTTTAGTGGTTCAATAAACTTTACGAAGTTCGAACAGGATTCCAACTAAGCATATCTTTCCAACTTAAACTTTTAAGCACAGACCAATATCATGAGGACAAATAAAACTTCAGCGATCACCAGAATTGAACTAGAGACGGAACGTTGAATTACTTTGTGTTTCCTCTGTCCTCATTGGTTAATCTTATTTGTTCTTTCCAAATGGCTAGTTGCTTGTCTCCCATAGCTTAAAAAAAACTATTCTTCTTATTCTTTAGTGTACGAATCATCAACGCTTAAAACCCCAATCACTTACAATATGCGAGGTTCCATGGACGGTGGAAACATGGAGCAATGCTTAAGGGTGGAAGCAGTTTTGGAAGAGGGTGTCTTCACAGGAAAACATTGCGTTGCAACATTAAGTTTCTACGTTGATCAAAACGCCTCCAACTTTGAAGACATCAACATTTTCTTGGATTATGTTCTCAGACGGCAGGAGATTCAGAAAATTGTCGACAAGCATGACAAGGTAATTATTACATACATATGTATATTAATATTATTAAGTAAGGTAGGGGGCCCAAATTTCGTCCACGTGCCTAATTTCGTCCCCTTCAGTTTCACGTTGTTGATGGTAGGAGCGCTGTCGGTGCAGCAACATTTGTGCAGGGGAAGGCAAGCGGGGGCAGTTGTGAGAGTGTGGCGGTGAAGGACGCGTGTGCTGTTGTTTGACGAGGAAACGTGTGATTTTTGCGAAGGTGAGTTCTTGCAGTGTTGTTCATATTATTCTATTGTATTTGTTGGAAGTATTGGTTTGGTACTGTCCACATGTCAGTGGTGTAAGTAGATGACAATAGCAATATTTGTATGTGTTTAAGTGTCACAAGGTATTTTTGTTAGAGGAAGGTAGGAGGAGCCATGTGAGCGTGAAAGTTGTTCCTTATTTCGTCCCCTTATTCCCAGGGGACGAAATTAGGAACTCACACATGCATTCCATTTGTTTCAGATGGGTCCCCGGAAACAATGGAATAAAGATGCTATGAGGACTGCGATTGCTTCAGTGCGGAAGAAAGGGTTGGGATACAAAGCAGCCAGTAAGATGTATAATGTTCCTAGGGCGACATTGAAAGAATATGTAAAAAAAGGTGGACATTTAAGTAGAGAAGAATTGGTAACGAAGACAATTGGCAGGAAACCAGTGCTGACCCCCGACTTGGAGAGACAACTTGTTGAATACTGCATGGTCATGGAGAAGCACATTTACGGTGTAACACTGAAAGATTTACGACGCATGGCCTATCAACTTGCTATTCGGAACAATATTCCACACCCGTTTTCAGTAGAAAATAAAACAGCTGGACGTAAGTGGATGCGTCTATTCTTCAAAAGACATCCCGAAATGTCAATTCGAAAACCTCAATCTCTGTCACTTGCTCGGATTCAAGGATTCACCCCTCAAAGTGTTGAACAGTTTTTTGATCTGTTAAAGCCAGAACTGGAAAAAGTGCAATTTAACCCGGTCAAAGTGTTCAACGTTGATGAGACGGGCATTTCGATCGTGCAACACAAACCTGCGCGAATTGTGGCCATGAAAGGAAAACGCGAGGTGAATAAAGTGTCCTCTGCTGAGCGCGGTTCGTTAATCACTGTGGTGATGTGCATGTCTGCTGCTGGGCAATTTGTGCCCCCCATGATGATTTTCCCAAGACAACTAATGAAAAGTGAACTGATGGATGGGGCACCACCAGGAAGTATCGGAGCGGTTCACCCGTCTCGATGGATAACGGCCGATCTGTTTGAGAAGTGGTTTCAACATTTCTTGTTGATCACAAAACCTTCAAAAGAAGACCCCGTTGTGTTAATTGTAGACAGACATTATTCGCACACGCGTAACATCAATGTAATAGATGCTGCTCGCGAACATGGAGTGTCAATAGTTTGCTTGCCTCCTCATTCTACATCGAAACTGCAACCGCTTGATGTTGCTTTCATGTTTCCCTTTAAGACGTATTACGGTCAAGCCATTGAAAGTTGGTTGAGTAACCATCCTGGTCGCACAGTTGGCAATCTTCAGGTAGCTGGTTTGTTCCGTGAAGCATATGAGCGTGCTGCAGTCGTACAAACAGCTGTCAACGGATTTCGCAAAACGGGCATTATTCCATACAATCCGAATATTTTTAGTGAAGCGGATTTTCTTGGCCACCCACAGTCTGACATCAAACATCAGGATGGAACTAATAATCCCGATGATATGATCCGTCCTTCTGACCAAACATCCACCAGCAAGCAGTTTCAAACCCAGCAGTCAGCAGTTACTCCTCAAAACATTAGGAATGTTCCAGTGATCCAACCATCAACATCTACGAGACAAGGTACAGCAACTGTTATCACCAGCTCTCCCCATAAGAGAAAAATTGAAGAAGCTATGGCAAAAAATCGCTCGAAACATTCGAAGACACGTGTTCAACCTACTAGTGCCAAACAAAAGTGCGGGAAACCATCCTTCCGCACACGACAAGCGACAGTGATTCCAGCTTTGACATTCCATATGCCGACTCGTCTGACAGCTTTAGTGAGGATGATGCTGATGCTCAATGTACAATTTGTGGGGAGAAATATTCTACAGATAGACATGGTGAAACGTGGATCCGCTGCTCGCAATGCCTTACATGGCTTCATGAAGGTTGTTGTGGTGCTGAACGCCGTGCTACATTCATTTGCCGGGATTGTTTAAATGGTTAAATCCTCATCTTATCCTGATAACCAGTTTTTCTATAATTCTATTTGCACTTGTTTTACTTGTATTTTCCTTAGTTCATTTGTTTGTAGTTTGCTTCGTTACACGTAAAAGTTAAAAGTACACCATCATAGTCAGCTACACATGTTCACTTTTCTGCCTATTTTTTTGTAACTAGTTAAATAAAACTGCTTATTACGAAAGAAACCTTAACGTTGTACTTTCTTTTGAAATTTTAATGGGGGACGGAGTTAGGACCACGTTTTTGATTTTGGACAGATTGCAATACTTTTGAAATCATATTGTAAAAATAAAACTAAATGCTGATACACGCAACTCATCTTGGCTACCCAATAAAGGAATAGTCACTATAGATAATGTGCAAGTTTGGCTCTCCTAACCTATATCCTGCAGCCTCAAGCTACGAAAACATGACTAGGGGACGAAATTTGGGCCCCCTCCCTTATATATTATTTTTCTATAGCTTAAAGAGCTCCCTCGTGGCTAAGCGGTTACCGTACGCGCCTTTGGTGTCGGAAACTCAAGTTCGATTTCTGGCGGGAGCTCATGTGGTTCAGAGCCCATGTTAAGCTGTAAGTGCACATCTCATATAGCCTCGCTGCTGAAAACAACGCTCAAATCAAAATCGAATCTATAGCTTAGAATGAAAAGTAAATTAGGAAGCCTTCCACGGCTGTTTGCTTAGCATTATATTGAGATAGTGATGTTTATGCCTGATTAATTCTTTTAGTCATGAAAATGTATATTTCGTTTGTCTCCGAATAACGTACTCCAAGTTAGAACAATCGGCACCATTCCAAATTTGTACTTGTGTCAGTGTTTTATATTTACTTGTAAAACTCTGAATCAGGTTAAGTACCAGCTGGGAAATCAAACCTGGTTATCATTCTGTAAAACATCATGGGATCGAAACCAGTCTACCCTCAACATGATTCAATTATATCTGGTACCGAAACCTTGGGACAAATTTTTGTTATTTGTAGCTTGAAGTTGCTGTCTTGTTTCTTTAATATTTCCTGTTTGGTGTGTTTGGTTATACACGGTAGAGAATTGCTAGTGTACTTTCGTTTTTTTTTTTTTTTTTTTTTTTTTTTAATTAGCTTTGCTTTGTTCTTGGAATTTTGCTTTGACTTAAGGTATCTTTTGACTTATTTATTGATACCATTATGGCTAAGGATGAAATTAGTGGGTCCGACTTATTGTTAAAATAAATGTCACTTGTAGCACATTAGAGTGGAAAAACAGTACAAGTCAAAAACAAGCCATTATACTGTACTTGTTTGTATTGAATGTATACAACAACGCATTCTTATAGATTGGCATAATAGCTTTCAACTTATTAGGTAATTTAAATAAAAATTAACTTCATATGTAGATCGGCATAAGAAATTTCTTATTGGAATATTCATGAAATTCGATTTTGGACTTGTACTCTTCTTCCACTCACCGATTCAATTTTACGTCAACATAGCTTATGTGGTGAGCTATAACATTACAGTAGAGCGTCGATTATCCGAACGTCGGTCAACCGAACTGTGTACTCGCTCGCACCTGTTACTCTCCCACCCTACCGTCCATCATCCCCCTCACTCCCAAACCAAGTTTCCCACAGTAGTCGCCGCACTGAGCCACCGCTGGCGGAACATTGCTTCTAATGGGGCCTTCATAAGGCGCTGCTGACCGGCCAAGCCGCCAGTCGCTGTGTTTCAACAATCAGCACACTTCTTTTTATGAATAAATTTACTGTACAGTACTTCTTTTTGGCAAATAAACATGTACAGTTCGATTATCCGAACAAACCAGTTTTCCGAACACCCATGTCCCCCAATTACTTCGGATAATCGACGCTCTACTGTATTTGCTTAATTTATTTTTTAAAAAGTAACTTAAAATATTCTCAACATGTTAGGATTATTTGCTGTTTTAATTGCTTGCAAGCTATATCAGAAGCTTGCAAACCAATTCCTAGATTAGGTTACCAGACTTACTCGAAAATTTTGCTGAAGCTTTTCTAAACTAGGAAGACATTTTAACAGGGTAGCCAGGTTTCACCTTTATTTTAATATATTTGTTCTCTTTTTTTCGGTATCCATTGATATACTTTCAGCGGGATGAGAGAGAAGACCCAACCTACCTTTACCATGATCGCCAAGTGTTTTGGTCCTTTTGTATTCCATCGACGTGCACAGCTGACGACCTTCAAACCGCTCTGGAAGACGAATTGAGAGAACCGTTTGCTTCTCTTGGAATCAACGCACACGCCCAAGTGAAAGAATCTTACTGCACTACAACAGATACAAATAAATTTGATACACTTAACATCATTATTACGTACGTACAAAGCATAGCATCTTTTTTTCTCTAACGAACATTATTGCGTGTACTTTTGTGTTGCCATTTCTTAAATTGTATTGGAAATCACAATCTATATGTGGTAATGTTTTCTTAAAATGATATTTAACTTACGCTTCAGGAACCATGAGAATTTTAACAAATAAGATGATCATTTTAGAAAGGGCATATCTCCATTTTTCACAAAAATCAATCGCATTACCAATAAGATCTTTGCCTATAAATATACCAGTTAATGTTGGACAACATCGTGTTCGTGGGTTTAGTCGTGGGTCTCCCGTTTCCTTCCCCATTCTCATTCTGATAATTATTTTATAATTATTCATTTTCATTAATCATGTGTTCTCTTTAGCCTAAAGGGCATAATCGTGGGACGTAAAACTAAAAAAAATAATTTTATTTCACTGATTTATAAATATGACTAAATAGTTAATCCTTACGAAATTTCAAACACATTAAAAAGAGGCATCTTGAAAAGTATTGTGAAACACTATGCGTCCAGCATGTAGTGTAATCTGTGGAATTAGTATTTTCTAGTGTAGATTGACATCCTTATGTTAGAAAAACTAGTGTCTACGAAAAGCAGTTGGGTTTACTCTTGAAAATAAAACATTTTTGAAAAAAGGAGACTTTTCTACAGTGACATAATAATAATAATAATAATAATAATAATAATAATAATAATAATAATAATAATAATAATAATAATAATAATAATAATAATAATAATAATAATAATACAATTAATATCTACAACTATAATAATATTAATTGAAATATATTTAAGATTAAAGCTTAAAAGGCCTAATCACTGCGAAATTAAAATACCACTAATTTTACAGTCATCATATGATATCTTCAAATAGATGAAATATAATCGAAATGTGGAACAAGAGCGCCCTAGACAATATTATTTTGCATGAGGTACCGTTATCATTAGTCACCTAGTAGCTTTCCGTTTGCAGCTATTTAGAAACGTGAAAATAAATGCTCGAAATCGAAAGCAGATAATTGAGTCGTGATAACGGTATCTCATGTAAAATAATATTGTCTAGAAAGCTCTTGTTCCACTTTTCTATTATCTTTCATCTATTTGAAAATATCGTATAATTACTGTAAAATTAGCGGTATTTTAATTTTGCCGTGATGGGGCCTCTTAAGAGTTAATGATAATTTTAAGTTATTATATAGGAGGGTTACCAAAGAGTACGCACGCCCTAAGAGCGCGCAGTGCCAATTACGCTGAAGTGGTAACACACAGAATTGTTATTGCTACGCTGTTTGATGCGTCTTTGTGTGAGAGTTGATACGAAGAAAAGGGAAGTTAACGGATCGCTGCAAACAGAAAATACAGGCAAAAATAACTTTTTTGAATTCTTGATGTAATATTTTAATACTCTTAGTTAAGAAATTATTCTGATATAGCAGCTAACTACAGTACTCTTGTTGCATGGTAGGAAACATGAATGCAGATAGAATTGTTTACCATGGCTTTGTTTCGGGGGTCTTGCATATGCAGCCACATGGATGAATTTTACTCGAGTTGACTGCTGTTTCCCAAAGAGTGCGCGTTAGTGAGTTACCAAAGAACGCGCACGTACTCTTTGGGAGAATTTCTTTGATAGCGTGTGTGGGTAGCGGCATTCATATTACAGACTATGGTTATTCTCATCAGTTACTCTCGGAGTGTAATATGATGTTTGAATGGATTGTAGAATTATTTGTAATTGTTTGTCTTCGATTCAAGCACCAACTGTAAATCATATATAAGAAGTATTTTAAATTCACAAAATTTCTTAAATTACAATGATGATGTGGTGTTCTGTCCGAAGGTAGGCGTTTGGTCCATGGTAGTCTGCCATTGTCTTTCATGGTATGATGATGTCGTCCTAAGTAGTGAGGAAATGATCAAAATAAAGATTCTGGAAGTGTTCTGGAGGAAGATGCTGAGTGAAATATGGCTTCGATTACTATTGTAATGAAACCACAAACTAAGAATTAAAAAAGACATACATAAGGTGTTGTTCAGGATTTTTTTCCAGTTGGTGGAATAATGTGATGAAACCACGAACTAAGAATTTAAAAAATCATCATTAATTTTACTCATAAAAATCATAATTTGTGGGTGAAACTAAACGAAGATTTTCTCTAATGTTTTAAATTTCTTGTACGTTCGTAATAAATTCTTTAAAACCACATGGACGTGTAATGAAGAAATTGCTGGAAGCAAAATAGTTTAGAATTGCCTGTATACGAACAATTGGAAGCAAACTTTAGGGTAAATTAAAGTTTACGAAGGGGTTTAGGTTTCAAGTATGATAGGTGTTGAGTGCGCCCTCTTAGGGACCACAAAACGCACTCTTTGGGACACTGGTCCTTAAGAGTACGCATTTGAGTTTTTTTAACTTTTTAACGTATATCTCCATTTCTACATCTAGTAGTAAACTTTTCTATTTCTTACAATGTGGCCTAAACTTCAATTAAAATTTTGTACAATTTATATAATTTTTGCTTCATTACTTTCGGAACTATTTGAAAATGAATATTAAGTGCGTGCTCTTTGGTAACCTTCCTCTATCTCATTAACCTTAAAGCGCACTATTCGGTTGCTAACGTCATAATTAAAAGTTCGATAGGGTATGTTTCTGTATTAGCTTCACATTAATCGGTGGTGTGTTATTGAGCCTGTTATTATTGGTATATTTATTCAACCCCATAAAAGTTTTTTTGGTCATTTTTCTCAAAAACTACTCATGGGGTTTACTCTCACGCTGTCATTTTTCAGCTATAAGATCCACAAAGTAATATATGTTTTATCTTGGGACTTTTTTTAAAATATGCTGATATATTTTACTGTATAATAATAATTATTAAGTATATTAAATAAACCGTATTAAATTAAGCTTTTATATTTTCTTTTACAGATATTGTTTAATGTTGTATGCAGTTTTGCTCCTAAGTGCAACATTATATGATATTTATTCAAAATCTTACAGAAGCACAAAACAAGGTAATTTTATATTTTACTATATTTCCAATTATATTGTTTCATTCTATTTTCGAGCTCCCTCGTGGCTAAGCGGTTAGCGTACGCGCCTTTGGCGTGGGAGACCCGGGTTCGATTCCCGGCGGGAGCTCATGTGGTTCGGATTCCACGTTAATCAGTAGACCCACGTCTCATATAGTCTCGCTGCTGAACGGGACGCTAAACTAAAATCATCTCAACTCAATTCATTCTATCTTCATCAACACAATGTTCATAGGTTTCCTTAAGAAAATTTCCCTCGACTCACACAAAAGTTTCCCCCTCTTCATATCAAATTTCCCCTAGATTGTTGAGTGCCCAATCCCTATGACAGAAGTTATGTGATAAGATTAATTTAGCTATTATTAAATTAAGTGTTAACCACATTTTTTTGCTTATATTTTTTTTACTTGTTTTTTTTTTAAATACACCTAACCAACAATTGGTTCTAATTATGCTACTTTGAACAGACACACTATTGCTATTGTATCGGTTTATTTGTGAAGAATAAAGAAAAATTTAAGCATTTATGTTAGTCAATCAGTCAGCGCGAGAGTTTCTCTGGGTTTTCACGTTTTATCGAAAAAATCCCTTTTCCTTTTTTGCTAAATTTACCTAGGAAAAAAATTCCCTCAAACTACGGACAATGGATAAATACCTTAAATACTGTATGTATACATATATTAAATTTAAGAATATTATTGATTTTTGTTACGTTGTAAGAATTACAGAATTAGCACGAATTTCGTAATTATAATACCTAAATATCCCAATAATTTATGCAATCATAATTTACACCCTAAGAGATCTCTTTGGTAGAAATTCCCGTTAGAGACGTGCGATGTATTGGTGTGTTCATATAGATAATAACGAAAGATTTTCCTTAATAAAATACAAACAATGTTATTATAAAATACAATAATAAGACGTTCTTTAAAAAAAACAATATTAACAAACTTCAACTAAATCGCTAAAAAGCAAAAAAAAAAAAAAAACAATAATAATAGAAACCACTTAAAAGCATAAAATAATTCATTTTTGTTATTTATAAAAAATGTTGAAGTCTGTACCAAGCTAACAAATTAATACATCATAAAATTACCATCAAAACTGATTTTATATTAGGCACTAGCAGCGTTCACCCCGCTTCGCTGCGGTCACCCCGGAACGCAATAAACGTTGTTACTTGGATAATTTTTACTTTTTCGCTTTCAAGTGATATGATAAAAACCATAGAAGATTGCATTAAATGTTAACATTATATCGCCTGTCATTTATGTTAACCCGCCCCGCTTCGCTGCGGTCACCCCGGAACGCAATAAACTTTGTTACTTAGATAATTTTTACTTTTTCGCTTTCAAGTGATTGCAGTAAATGTTAACATTATAGCGCCTGTCATTTATGTTAACCCGCCGAGTGACACGGTCATGCGGGTTGCATATAAATACGTTTATTTTTACCTATGATGATCTAACAAAGGATTTGTACGTTATGGACACTTGAATGGTCAATTATCTCAAGACACTGGTAATTAAAAATTAAAGTGATATGATAAAAACCATCTAGGGTCCAAATCCTAATAACCCCCCAAAAATAAAAGAAATTGGTTCAGCCGTATTAGCGTGATGAGGGAACAAAGGATTTGTACGTTCTCTTTTATATATATAGATTAATTTGTTTCGTTTCGCACAGACTTTATTTTTTTATGCAGATAATAGTAATGAATTATTGTCTGCTTTCAAGAGCTTATTATTATTTTCTGTTTTTTAGTACTTTAGTTGAAGGCGGTTAAATTCTATTTTTTTTAAGTTTCATTTTATTGCCTTTTAGTGCGCTTTTGAAGTCGAGTCTTTTTCTTTCAAGTTTGTTTATTTTTTTCACTTTTTTCGTAACCCCAGTAGCTTAGTAAAGTACCTAAATAAAACGTAGGATACTAACTTCCTATAAAATGGGTCGCCCTACGAAAGGTGCATGAACAAATATATCTTTTTGAACTGCTCTACGCGTTATTGAATTATATATGAATATATTGAGGAGCACCATGATATTGTTCCTAAGACTTCCATCAGATACTAATAAAATTTACGTGGAACCTGCAATAAAGTATATTTCTTGAAACTGAAAATAATAATAATAATAATAATAATAATAATAATAATAATAATAATAATAATAATAATAATAATAATAATAATAATAATAATAAACATCGGTTCATCTATGTTGAAGTTATGTGTGAAACATTTTGCGAAATTGTTAGAAGGATTTTTACAAGAGACAAGAACATTTAACGTAGATCCTGCCAGAAAAAATCTAAAACTTACGAGGAAACTTAAGATGGAGCAATCCTGTATAAATTTGCATGATGTCTGATGTCAACGTCATTTCGCTATTTAAATATTCATAAAATGTACACAGGATCGTCTCTAGGTTCCTCTGTACAATTATTTTCAACTATATACTCAGATTAGCGATACTAAGGTAATGCCTGTAGCAAGTAGCGCAGATAGAATTGCATAAAGGGAAATTCAGGCACCTAAGCTAAGCGTGATTTCTGTGTACATATCTTAATACAGTAATTGTTTATTTTTTCCGTAATATCTTGTTGAAAAGAGCAGAATCCCACTTTGCATAGTCACTGTTTGTGATTATAACCGAAGAATGTCAAATGAATGATAAAATGTAAAGATCCATAAACCTCCTTGGCAGAAATAAGATTTAACTGATGGCAGAAAATGTCCTAAAGAATCAACAATTTCAATAGTAGCGTCACTGTTGTATCCAAAGCCTTTTTTTCGCTCTCTAGAAAACTTGCAAATTTCAGTTATATACTGTACCTGTATACAACTAGGGCCTATAAGTTTTAAGGTTGCATGTTCGTCGAACTCATAATAGGTATCACATTCATGTAATGCACATTCATTTTCGTATAATATCCTATAGTAATGTTAGAGCCCATACAACTGCTGCAAGGACTCCGCGTGAACCTGGAATCGACCTAGGATTACAATAATCCCTTCCTCTGACGTGAAACATCTCCCACACGGTTGTTATTTTATAGGCTGAACAGAAAAAGACACATTGGCTGAGGTCAGAAGAGTACAGCTATACAGGATGGGGCAAGACCACATTGCATGATTCGCAAATTCAGATTGCATAAGAACGAACCATTGCACAGGAGTTTTATCGTGAAGGGAGCCTATTATTGGTTTTCTACATGTTCGGACGTATCCTGACGATAGAATCGCACAGAAAACGCACGATATTCACATACCGTACTTTGACAACTGTCGCTACGACAGGAATGAATTTCTTCGTACGATTCTCTTGGCACTGAGGAATACTTTCAACATTACTTTACATTTTAATCTGTTGTTATAACTAGGGAACGGAACTTTATTTAAATAAATGTTTTTTCTGCTGTGAGATAGAGGCCCATTCTTTTGCCAAAATGCTGATCATATCCTTTTATGCCACCTTAGCAAATTTTATTTTACATAAAAACACATATTTTCCAATTTTCCGTATGTAAATACATATTTTAAGAGTTTTCGTTTAAAAACATAAAATCACTCATTGAGGACTGCTACATCGAAATCTTCGAAAGAAAAAATGCTTATTTTTTCACAATTTTTTAATATCGTGTGTCAGGTTTGTTTTGTCTTTGAGCACGTTGACTGGCAGACTTCTGGTCCTTACTTTATTTAATCTACACATAAGGTCCTGTTGAGGGAATTCTACCCAGCCACAAGCCAGTTACAACACTGCAGGATTTTGAATCCACTACGTGTCTTTTCGTTTATTCCATTCTATGTGGTGCTTCAGCACAGTGTATGTATTTCCTTACTGTAAAGTACCTAAAATAAAAGCAAGTGTTTCATCTCGTTTGCAGAAGTTCCGTGATGAATATAAAGATGAATTTTCTACTGATGACAAAGTGCTATTTTGCCAACCGTGTGGTAAATCTGTCGCGGCTGACCAACGTTCACAAATTAAGCAGCATTTGGAGAGCAAAAACCATATTGTTGCTGCTTCACGTTTGAGCAAGAGACAGGCATTTATCTGTCAACCAATTGTGCCTAATTCTGGTAAACCGTCAAAATTGTCCGCTTTTTCAATAGATTTGTGCAGAGCTTTTGTATCCGTAGATATTCCACTGTTCAAATTAAAGAACCATGAATTACGAAAGTTTCTCGTGAAATATACGCACTTCGAACCGCCTGACGAATCAACATTGCGAAAAACTTATCTGCACAGGTGTTACGAGCAAACTTTACAACATATTCGCTCGGAATGTGCGCATCAAAATATTTGGGTATGTATGGACGAAACTACAGACTCCAGTGATATAAAAAAAGGAAACGTGACCGTACTGCCGTGTCGTGACAAAACGCTGTAACTTTGGCGAAGAAGTTTTGCGAAAATGAGCCTTAAAGTTTTCATCTGAAAATGTGATCTGTATCGTGTAGAACCAGTGTAACTAGGCAATAATGGTCAACCAATCAATTTTCACCAAATTTAATCACACAACATGCATTTACGTAACATTACATGTAACCACGTGTTTCCAAAGCAAGATACACTGGTTCTACACGATACAGATCACATTTTTGGATGAAAACTTGAAGGCTCATTTTCGCAAAACTTCTTCGCCAAAGTTACAGCGTTTTGTCACGACACGGCAGCGTAGGAGTGCTAAGTAATGGTGACGAAACTGTGTTGACGAAAAATTATTTGCTAGTGTGAAAAGAGCTATCTGCTGCTGCACATGTAACAATAGCAAGGCTTTTCAACGAAGCAATGCAACTTATGGCCAGAAGGCATAAAATTTGACAATGTTCTTCTTGTTACAGATGCTGCAGCTTACATGAAGAAAGCTGCAGTAGGCCTTGCCGTTAGCTACCCCAAAAGGGCGCATGCTACCTGTGTGGCTCATGCGTTGCATTGAATATGTGAAAAGATACGAGTCCCTAGGTCGATGGACTAATTTCAAATGGAAAGAAAATTTTTACCAAGTTATCTAAACGAATAGACATTTTTAATCAAAACTATTCTGGGATTCCTCTTCCAACCGCTCCTGTACTTACACTATGGGGCACTTGGTTTAATGCCGTTGAATATTATGCCCAAAATTTTGAACAATTCGTATTTTTCGTAAGTGATTTCCATCGTCCATAGAAATTCTACAATAACTGCTAAAAGATCCATCCGGAAAACTCGAGTTAGCATTCATTTCAACAAACCTGTCCTTTCTTTCTCGTTGTATAGAAAAGCTTGAATCTTCATCGAAAGTACTGTCAGCTTCAGTGGGTGAAGTCTACATAATAGAAACGAAACTGATAGAACTTCCTGTTGCTAACGGACAAGTGCCAATGTCTAAATTTACAGGCATTTTTGAAAGAAACCTAGGTTTTCAAACATTGTGTAAAATTGCACGTGTTTTGGAAGGGGAAATGGTGAAGGAAGATGTGGCCAATTTCAGAGTTAGTGAAATTTCGTATTTCAAATATGCAAGAATTGTTTATTGTGACGTGGAGCGATCTTTCTCGCAATATAAGGTGCTTTTTAGGGATAATCATCACAAATTTACAAAGGAGAACTTGGAGAAAATTATGGTAGTCTAAAGAATAGCTTGCTAGAATGTAAACATTTCAAAACTGAATTTAAGATGTTCACAATACACGTAATATTTAAGTTTCTGTTGCCAAATATTTTTATTTTTGTCACATATTTTTCTAATTTTATCACATATTTTCAAAATTTATAGCACATAAATAAATAAATATTTCTGAGATTTTTAGCACATGAAGTTCCGTTCCCTAGTTATAACAGAATTCGCTTTTTAAGTGTGAGGACGTTGGTGACTTCCAGGTTGTAGATTGAAGCTTCAACTATATCGAATAGGATCGAATAGGAACCACTATCATTGATCACCTATTATGATATGATTTAGAGATGTTAGATGATTGTCCACGTTGCCAACTAAACCCTCAAAGATGGTCAATTGTATCTACCGTTGGTCGCCTGTTTGTGTTGCCATGAGGAACCCACCTTATCAGCGTTTGCGCAATTTGCAATTCCTTTATCAGAATGGAGCGACAGTTGCCAGGGCTGATTTCTGGAGCCTCTGAACTATCATTGCACGGAACGGTTTTCATGGTCTATCTGTTGCAGAAACTTAATGCATGTTCCATCTGTTACAACTATCTACCTCCGACTGGCTCAGTTCGAGAGTTGAAAGTCACACAACTGTACTGCTTCACTAAACTGCCAAGAATCAACCAGTGCTGTATTAGGTGCATCACAGAACGGCGTCTTAGAAGAAAATACTGCGTCTTAGAACTTACAACTCTGATGATAGCTGATGTAATTTGAATTTAGTATTTAATTTAAATAAAGCTGTCTTGTTAAAAGTCAAATTATTTGGAGAAGAAAATATATTTTCTACTACGGCGAGAAAATTGAGTTGAGTTGATTTTGAGTTTAACGTCCTTTCAGCAGCGAGGCTATATGAGACGGAAGCTACTAATTAACGTGGAATCCGAACCACATGAGTTCCCACTGGAAATAGAACCCGGGTGTCCCACGCCAAAGGTGTGTACGCTAACCGCTTAGCCACGAAGGAACTCTAGGCGGGAAAATGATCTCACTTTGGTCCTTAATGTGAAAAGTCATATTGAGTGATATTAACTCTTTTCATTTTTTTAAACAATCTTTCAGGTGTACGTGAAGAAGTTATTCTCTCATTTTCAACACTGAGAGCATGGCGAAAGCTGGTAGACACAGATGTTACACCCCAATACATGGAATGCTTAAACGGTATAAGAGTAACAAATATGGTTTTCGTCGCATTTATTCATGAAGTGTACGCCATCTCGCATTTTGTTCCTGCTATCAACTATCTGGACAATCTTCAAGTAAGTTTCCTTTCATTTATCAGCAGTAAATATAGTATTCACTTCTCAAAACTATATCTTAACATCATACTCTCCTGTAAAACCATGTCTCATTTTTTAAAAGGGATATAATAATTCTATTCAAGGATGCAAAATATGATGTGTCACTTTAACAGAAAAGCAAATTTTAGCTTTATGAATTAAATCTATACGATGATGGCAAAATATGTCACTTTTTCCCCATTTTCTGATTTTAATATCTCCGGTAGTTGGTCACAATGAGATTTCTTATGTTGGAAAAAATTGGAAAAAGTGGAGAATGACTTAATTTAAAAAAAAATCCCCGTTTAGTAGTATATATTTCACATTCAGCAGTGAATTAAAATATCTTAAATTTAATTCAAAAGGTTCTAATGTACTCTTCTGTAAAAGTTAACATGTCAAGCTTGGTCATTCTCATATAGAAATATTGAACTCCATCTCCCTTCCTTAGAATATGTATTTTAATCAAACTGAATTATAAAGATAGCTACTAAAACTGTGTTCAGTAATTTATTTAAAATGGTTCAGCCGTTTCTCCGTTATGTCGTAACCAAGGATGTTATAAAATAGAGGATTTGCCCATAAAGCAAAATCGTGAAGCCATACGTCACAGCTTCGCCACACCTACTTTGCGCACTCCGAGCCACTAAGGTCGCAATTTTCTAAGCCAACAATCATGACGGAAACGAGAGTAGCCAATCAAACGTGCCGGTTCAAACGATGCTCGTTTTTTTTTTTTTTTTTTTTGGCTTCATTGAGTTCATATGATGAAGATACGTATGGGCAGATCCTCTATTTTATAACATCCTTGCTTGTAACAGACAACGTCAATTAATGTTCTTGCTTCATTTATTTTTTCTCAAAAATCAAGGACATTATAATTACCTGTACGAATATGACAAAACATGATATCAACATTTTTTTATAGGAGATAACATTGCAAACTTTTCAATTAAATGTATATTACTTTTTATTTTATTGGTGAAAACGAAATATGTACTGTTAAATCAGTGGTGCCCACCCCCCCTTATGTCCATGACGCACCCCCCCGCAATTGTCAATCCATAGGTATTCTTCCATGAAAAAAAATCTTTTCGATTAATTTTACCCCCCCCCCGCCAAACATATTTATATAGATTTTTAACCCCCCCCAATATTTCAATGACGCAGTTTGCGTCATAGCCCCCCCTTCTGGGCACCCCTGGTTAAATAGGAAACGTTAAGCCATTATTAACTTTTCCAACATATAGATGTCACTGTGACCAACTAGCAGAGTGAAAAATCGAAAATAGCCTTAAAGTGGCATATCATCTTTTGACATCCTAATATAGAGGTCATCGTGGCTGCGGACAAACAGCGTGTGCATAGGTTTTCTCGAAATTCTCCCGAATTCCCATCACATGATTACTTTCATTATCATCCACCTCATCATCACCGTCTTCCTTAGCTTCGGTACGTAAGTATGGGACGTTAAATTGAAAACAAATAATGATTCTCAAGGGCGTCCATGTTGTGTTTTCCAAGGGGGGGGGGCAAGTATAAGCGACGTTTCAAATAAAGTTTCAAATTTTGCTGTAACTAATGTAAAAATTCTATTTGGTTTTCAATATTCCCAAGTACAATTTCCTCTTAGGGGGGCGAGCGCCCCACCTTGCCCTCCTGATGAGCGCCCTTGATGATTCTCGTATAAAATTATTATTATTATTATTATTATTATTATTATTATTATTATTATTATTATTATTATTATTATTATTATTATTAAAAGTTGGATCCTATAAATTAAGTGCCATTGGAAGTCTGTGAAATTGAGTTAAAGAAAGGGAGCACAGTGACTTAATGATAGAGTGCTTACTTTCGGTGCGTGGAGACCCTGGTTCGAGCCCTGGCCAAGCAAGTTTGTAGTGGACAACATCATGTCCATGGGTTTTCTCGAATACTTCCGTTTCCTCCTACATACTCATTCCATTAATTATTCCATCATCATTCACTTTCCTTAAATCACCCGTCTCAGTTACCTAAGAAGCATAATCATGGGGCGTTGAACTAAAAGATTTCATCTTTCAAGAAAGCCAACAACAAGGATTGAATTAATTAAAGCAATAAAGGACGTCTGGCAACACTGCGTTTTATTAGAGACGCAGCAAATTCATCTTAAATCGACGCCATAAAGTTGTCAAATAGCGTGCACTAAGGCAAAGTCATTTTTGTACCTAGCTAAGTATCATTTCAGTTACAATGTATAGGCCTACTACTTTTGTCAAATATCATCTACTATTACATGTAGTAGGCCTACACGTAACTTCTACAGTTTGATATGCATTCTGCATAAAATTTAACTTAAATTGATGGTATATATGTTTGCAGGTATGAATATAGAAGCTTCTTACGAATTCTTTCAATTACATAAAATTACGTGGAGTTTCTGTTAATTTTTCTATTACTGTACACAACCAAACCAATGTCTAGTGCAGCTGCAGCAACGGTGCCGATCCTGGGACGAGGGGCACGCCCCCCCAAAGCTCATGTGGGCCCCCCTCATTGTATTTATGAATGTACAATATTTGGCATAATTGAATGAAACTTGTCTTAAAATCCTCATATATGACTTCAACATCTGAATGGGTCCCCCAAATTTACAGAAAAATCGGCGCCTGCAGCTGCACTATCTATCTGATCTGCCCACCCTTCTACCCCGAAAAAAGAATCTGGAAGAAAGCCTGCTTTGAGTGAAAATAAGAGAAAATATTTTCAGTGAGGCTTGCTTTTTCCAAATTGGCTATTAGCTTACAATCCAACAATACTATTTTCCAAGAACCTATGTAAGGAAAAAGTGTCTTTATTATTTATTTGTTTATTTATTTTCAGAACTCTGTTAGTGCGAGTGTTTCAGCATGTCACAGTTTAACATCAACATCAACGGATACCTTCTTTGTGATGAGTGGTTTGCTTGTTACTTACAACTTTATGAAAAAAATGGCTGAAGATGGCCGAGTGGATTTATGGAGATTTTATTTAAATCGTTACTTCAGGTAATAGTCCAAGTTCTCTACTTATATTTACTTATAAAGCTTCCAATTGGTAGAGATGTCCATACTAAATATATCAAATGCACAGTATTATAGAAACGAAATACGTGCCATTTTTATAATTTTATGAAAAATGAATATTATGTTTGATGTCCAACACTAACGTAGTCATAAGCTAAAGTAAAATGATCCCTTTTATGAAAAGGGGCCTCATTCCGTAACTGTTAGTGTCAACGAAACCCTAATTTAGCGTTTTACTTTGCGATAATCGGTATAGTAATGGTAATTGCTAATTGCATTATTTGTGTTGCGTTGTGATTTACAAAGTTTGCGAAGACCGATACAGAATGATCCCCGAAAGTTTTCGTCAGTTTCCTTTAATCTCTGAAGAGAGACTGATAACTGTCCCTAAAGGAACCTTTAAGAGGTTGCCGTGGCATATAAGGAATCCATTACAACTTTTGGTTTCAATAAAAAACATAATAATAATAATAAAAAAGATAAGAGATAATGAGAAGCGGGTTTTCGGAATCGATTTAGCACCCTAAAAATCTCTTTTAACACTTTATTCAATGCAGAAGTGGTAGAAATAACCAACTCAGGTTTTTAATGTTGTTCTTACTGAGTAAAAACGTCGGTGTATAACGAGAAGCTGTTTTCTGCAGTGAAATAAACATCCCAAAATTATACTCTATGTTCATTAAATCTCTCTACCAAAATCAGAAGTGAAAAAAAAAAAACTATTGGTTTTATCGTTAATATTTATAGAAAAGATGACGAAAAATGGTTTTCTGTAATCAGTTAATCATCCCAAGGATATTTTCCATCTGCACACTAAACTTTCTGTTAGAACCGGAAGTGACGAAAATAAACAAAGGTTTAATGGGGCGCTTGGTCTCTTTTTGCTCCTCAGTTACTGGCTCAGGACCCATGGTCCCCAGCCCAGGGGTAGCTAAGAAAATCCCCTCTAAATATTGGCAATTCGGGTGTTGTCTTCCCTTCATTTGGAGAGAGCTATATATGACCACTTCTTAAATTTCGGAAAGTGCGAAAACGAAATTTGTTGTACAAGACTATGTAATATATTTCTGTAGGTTCGAGTAGTCCATTTCATTCCATTTCTTGATTAAGAAATTGCCAAAAATTCAAAGTTTAGAGATTTTTGAGATAATTTATCTTTCTTTCTTATATAGTTATATGGTTATATAATTGAGTATAGGAGTTCATTCTCTTTTATAATATCACGAGTAATGTGATAAAATATCATGGTATTGTGATGATAAATTTGTTAAATTATAAGTTAATAATTTTGATTAAATCCTTTGCGTTTCCATAATAATAAGATAGGCTACATTATTGCCCATTCTTAAATTTTGGGACGGATACAATAATTTAGCCCTTAAATTTAGGAACTGTCAAAAAATGAAATTTGGTCAATGTTCTCTAAGACTCAAATATATTCTTCTGTACATTTTCCCTACATATTCTCTTCTCTAGGTAAAAAGAACGCTGTTTGATGAGGCTTTATTACATCATATGGATAAATGGTCGAAAACAGGGGTTGCATCTCTTCCATAAGACAGGATACATTAGGCATGAGTCATATCCAATTAAATAAATAAATATAAACAAAACAAAAGAAGAGAGTGGTATATTACACACCTAGAAATAAAAGATCTACTCTTAAGAAGTAACATTAAGCAGAAGGCGTACGACATATACCGACGTATACCCTTGACTATAGTCCTGTCTCGGGATATGAAATGGAACTCAGGCTTAGCGGAAGGTCCAATTTTTTTTCGTTTGTTTTTCTTTTCTTTTTTACACAGTGTATGTATACTATTACTGAGTGAGAGTATGGCGGAGTAATCAGAGATGTTCTAGGGTTCCAACATTCTAACCCTCGACCTAAGTTCTCGTCATGCCATTCTGAACGCCGAGCACTTGTGTTAATAAGAATTTTAGGAAGGATAAAAAAAAAAAAAAAAAAAAAGATCAAAAGATTGCGATCTCGGTCAAGAATTAGTTTTTGGATCAGAGAACACAAACTTTATGAACGGCTCCTAAATCGAGTTTTCGTATTTTCTACGGAATAAGCACATCATACTGAGTTAAGTGATAGTTTGGGTTTGGCTACATTGTATGTAGTTTTCCAGATATAAGGCCTACAAGAAAATTTTTGATTGAAATAGATTGGATCTTTTGATCCAAAAAATGTGAACGATTTTAGCCGAAAATAGAACAGAGAAGTGCTCGTTCAATTTGTCAATTTAAAAAAAAAAATCCTCAGCGCCACAATTCCGAAATTTTAACTTTTTTCACACATGGTTAAGTCTGCCATATCCTCATCTATTCCCACTCTATGAAAATATTGGGCCATACTATCATATAAGCTATGAGTAAAATATTTGACCAAGGATGTTATAAAATAGAGGATCTGCCCATACAAGAAAATCGTGAAGCCATACGTCACAGCTTCGCCACACCTACTCTGCCCACTCCGCGCCACCAAGATCGCAATGTTTCGAGCCAACAATCATGGTGGAAACGAGAGTAGCCAATCAGACGATGCTCGGTTGTTTTTTTGGCTTCATTGAGTTCATATGATGAAGATACGTATGGGCAGATCCTCTATTTTATAACATCTTTGTATTAGACTTTTCCCCCTCTTTGTTTTATTTTCTTCTTTTTTCTTCTCTTTTTTGTATGGGTGATGAGCAGCCTCACAAAAATTCTAGGGTTTCTAGAGCACAAGAGCATCCCCGGATTCGGGGACCTTGAAATACATTATTCACACTCCTCTTGATGTGAACATACGTATATTTGCTATTTGAAGCAAAATTTGATGTTACTAACTGCTTTCTGATCGCTTCGAATCCACTTAACGACATACTGTTAAAAATTAAAAATAAATAAATAAATAATCGGCCAAGCCCAGCCAAAACATAAGTACAAGAAATTCCTATTCCACTTTGATTTCAACAAATATTATGTATTTTATTTTCAGAATATCTCCACTAGCGACTGTAGTTCTGCTGTTATCTAGTCTACGAGAGATGTCCAGCGGACCTTTCGGTGTTCACTTAGTGCATGACTCTATCTCAGATTGTAGAGAAAACTGGTGGAAACATATCTTGTATACAAATAACTACGTTTACAAATCGGACTTTGAAAAGGTATAACTATAATTTTCTTTCTCCTTTTTCTTCTTTTACACACAATAGCTAACCTAGGGCCACATTTTGTAATGATCTTAAAATTTGCTAAGCACAACGTAAAACGTAGAAAAACCAATAGACTAAAATAGTGATGTCGTCATTTCCTCCTAGTTACCATGGTGATCGCCATGTTTTTTTCTAAACAAATACATGAATCGAAAGGAATGCTGTTAAGTCTGCTCTTAATAATCACAATTAGGCAATTGTAAAATATTTTGAAGACAAAGTAAAGTTAGTAAAAAAAAGTGCAGATTAAGAATATGGGACACTATTTAGAAAATTTACGAGTGAAACTCAGTAATTCATGAAGTAACATCTAAGGAAACTTCTACAGGGACCATATTTCTACGTAAAATGATAAGATAGAAATAGCATAAGAAACGCTAGTAATTATACGCAATGAACAAAAGCAATTATACGCAATGTAGAAACTCTAAGGTAGAGACTGACAAGCTGTCGGCACAATGAAACTAGAACAAATATACGATTTGTCTACAAGGAAAAATCACTGTCTGCTTTGAAAATAATGTTAATTATACTGGCGCATTCAGATTTCTTACACCCACGCTTTAAAATATGAGTGCATAGTTACAGTGGCTACGAAATAATAAAACAAACCATTAAAAAAAAAAAAAAAAAACACTAGGCTTGTAGCCATATACGTGCTGAGAATTTTTAGTCTGGATCGATTTCTGATCGGTTAAGTTTTAAACACTAATTCTGTAGCCATACGCATATGCAATGTAATGTGTGATACTGATAGTACTAAATAAAAATTTTCCAGAGTTATTTAAGTTTAATATCCGATCAGGAGTGTAGCCAGCAGGTTAATGTAGGGGGGCCCGTCGTTTTTGAAGGGGGGCCAAGCCAAAAAAAGTGTTGTAGCTAGTGTTTTTGAGGCCTGAAAAAACCGGAAAATTTTCGTTTCCTCTCGGAAAACTAAAAGCACTGCTTTTTAAGATTATTATTATTATTATTATTATTATTATTATTATTATTATTATTATTATTATTATTATTATTATTATTATTATTTTACTTTTTCTCCATAAATTATATTCCAGATAGTTTTTATTATATTTAACCCAGAACTACTGTCCCGGACGAAATATTATACCTTTGTGCGTAACTATTTCAGTTTAAGCCTTTGTACACAGAACCTATCTACATAAGATTGATTTTCTTTGAAATTGCACTTAATTTCTTAAAGATTTCCTAACAAAAATATTTATTTATTATTCGTGACTAAACAAACATTTATTTTATTAACAGCTATATCTTACTTCCTGCTTTACACCAAACAGCATTTTTTAAAAAGCGAATGAAATCCAGACTGAAAAATTGAATAAAAACTTTGTTTTTCACCAAATTTTCCATATGATAAAAAATATGTTTTATAAAACACGAGATAGAGGATATAAAAATATAATGTACTGTACTTACAAATTAATTTAGTACCAATGTTTTATGGTAGTATTTATAGTACCTTGTTAAAACGTTTGTCATCAAACTGTCAAATATAAATCGCAGTAAATTGTGTAATCTGCTGTCACAAAAAAAGTATACCATGCTACTTTCCGATCGGTATAAGGAAGAGATACCATCAGAGACGTAACGAGCATTACAAGATTTGGGGGGGGGGGAGGTGAAACTTGACATTGCCAAGTCTTGATTTTAAAAATTGCCAAGTCTTATTAAAAAATGAAAAGTGTTTTGAAAATCTTAGTCTCACTTGTACCAACTTTGTGGAAATCTATTACAGCAACTTTATTTTCATATTCGTCCCATTCCATGCCTCGTCTGAGATACGAATACGAACAGCCCTTGTTCCACTTTGGAGTGCAATTTTACACCTCAACTCAGGACTATTATTACCATGCACAATGCACAACTACTAATTTGACAACTTATGGCTAGGTTAGATAATCCGCGTCACCCAATCCTCACGAGAATCTCTAAAGCTATAATCTGTTGTAGAAATGCATTTAAAAACTTAGAATAAGGGAGGCTATATTTACTGCTTGTGATATAGGGACATATAATTTACATAAACATTCAATTGAGGGGTTCAGTGAGAGACTAGGCTAACCTGCACACAAATACCTCCTTAACACATCTACTTCATATTTTAAGGACGTTTGCTAAAACGCCGGATCTTGTTGGGTAGGGTGCGGAAAAAGGCTCTGGCAGAGAAGTGGGAGAAAGCCTGAGAGAATGTCTTTGTAGAATGATTTTCTACCAAAATGAATAATGTAGGTAATTAGAGAAGATGAAAATGCACTATAATTCATATTATAATATGAGATTTATTATTGAATTGAAATAGTGAAATTTATTTGTGAAAAACAGGGTGCGAAATCATTGAGGAACAGGGGAATTCCCCCCACTGAATATTTTTGGACAAAATTCCCTTGCTGGGGGGATAATACACTGAAATAACGTCAGAAGTTTCCAAAGTAATTCATATGTAATCAACGTCTATTTTATATTTAATTATTAGATGAACTAGTGATCAGCGGTATACTATACTAGTAATTCCTAACTTTGTATAATTTACTACTTCTGGATACCCAAATACGTGAACTTTCCATATCGAAACTTTGAAGCATAAAAGTGCGCAAAGTTTTTTCTCTTCTTTTTTTTAACTCTTCAGTCCTCGTCTCCTCCCACTTCGATTTCATGATTTTGCACTCTGATGAAATATATTAAATACCGGCAGAAAAAATACTAATATATAACCTCCCTTTTAGGCGCCCCTCCAACCACGCGCCTCGCTTCCTCCCCCATAGTTGGGCCTTGTGAGCTACATAAGTAACATACAGCGGTATATGTAATGCTTTGACTTAAGAAAGCAAGAATTGCAATTTTTGTTTTACTTTCGAAAGAAGCAATTACGGGATTAAAAATAAGGTAGGAAAGGCAACATATTTGTATGAAAATGAACTGAAACACACACCGGTCTATTTTTTTCACCCAACAGTCGTTTTGAATCCGAAAATGTGACTTTTGAAATCTTGCACTTAGGTTCACAGTGGAAGTGACGAAATGACTCGACTCCAGTGCCGTGCCGTGGTAAGTCAGCGCCCGGGGAGAGAGTATACGACGGTGCCTCCGTACATATGGGTGAGATGGACAGACCAGCCGCGAAGCGCCACCATGCTTGGCGCGAAGCGGTAGAAAATTTTCAAAATTAAACCCTGCTTTCTCTTGATTTTGAGCACTTTTAATTACTTTTTTCCTTGCATTTTATAATGTGTACGCACATGCATTTTTCTCCCGAAGTTCGTGCCCCTTTACATCTGCACCCGGGGCGGTCGCCCCACCCCAAGGCACGGCACTGCTTGACATCCATTGTAGCTTTTCTCTCTACCGAACAACACACCCAGAAATCTACTGTGACACTATTCCCAAAACATTTTGTTCAATTCTCTCTACTCGAAAAGCCCTGTAAATAGAGTCTTACTGCAAAACAACTGAAATAATCTATTGTTTTCCTCCGTATTAATGTGATCACTTTTTGTTCAAAGGGAAAGGTCTATTCACACACAAAGCAGACACGGTTACACAATATATTCACTCTGGTATCAAAATCTAGTTCCCTTTGATATTTTACTATTACTATTGGGAAAAAACTCTTAAATTTGTCAAATTTACATACTATACATAGTAAAAAGTTTATACTAACCAGTCACTGACTTGTTCTTATTTTATTAATAGGCCTATTAATTCTTATTATTCTCTTATTAATCTCTACAATCTGCGTGTTGTCTTGTATACGCTCTTGTATCAAATGCTTTTGCGTCCAATGCTCTACCTAAAACCGAAACGCTTCTTCTGTCTGTCTTTGTTTTAATTTTGCACGCCACGTCTATTCAGCTTTTGTCAGTGATAGGCCTATAGTTTCCCGATTTTTCATTAAGATTCTTCAAAATGTTTAGGAATATCAAATGAACAAAAGTGAAGTGTGATCACTTGCAGAGTCCAATTTAGGTTTAGTGGGGCCCTCAGCTGTTGAAGGTAATGGGGCCCTTTACGTGTCCAGGTGAACGTAGGCACCCTATATACAGAAATGGATAAACTAATGATATTTTAGGAAGCAGGCTAGCAGAAGGGGCACCATTACTTACATCATAGTAGCCCACACAACAGTAAGCACTGTTGCTACGTCCTACGTATATGTAAATTTTATTTTATTGATTGATTTTCTTATACATTGGAAATGGATATCCAGTTTTCTTCAGGTTTCCGGGGTCCACAAGACAGTGGGGCCCTAAGCTATAGCTTGTTTAGCTTGTAAGTAAATCCGGCACTGATCACTTGCAACAAGTAAAGAAGCTTTCAACGAATATATCAATTTATTTCAAAATAGGAAACTACACAAAATTTATGACAAGTCTATAAAAGAACTGATAATGATTTGCAGCACAAAGCGGCATTCTTCAAATTGCCAACTAGGTATTTTAATTTGCCAACTTGTTAAGAAATTAAGAACTTTTGGGGAGGAGCTCTACCCTTACCCCCTTAACGACGCCCCTGGATACCACACTATTTTTCGATCGGTAGGTAAAATTGTATTTTCCATACTATTTTACCGAAAATTATTAATTATATGTAAACTTTGTTATTTTTAAATGACTGAAGCGAGGTAATCTTACGATGATGTTTTATAAGCTGGTCATTTGGGGGGCCAAGAACTCATTTGGGGGGGCCAGGCCCCGATGGGCCCCCCGTGGCTACACCCCTGTATCCGATAATAAACAAGTTAAGTATTTTGACACTTAATGTAACCTCCAAATGTATAGATAAATATACAAAATCTACGCTATCAAAGGAAACATTTCACTTTCAACGCTTGTCATATTTTACCATATTATTTACCAAATTGCTTGCTTTTCCTATCTTTTCGTAGTTCCATTCATTGGAAATCTTTTACATATACAAGTATTCCTTTTAATCTAATGTTTGCAATCCAGAAGTTAATACGTCACTGTTTTTGCTTTGTAATTACGTTCTTAGGTCATGTTGTTTAGAAAATAAAACTGCGATCACCATGGCAATGAGAAGGATGTGACATCACACTATTTCAGTCTATTATAACTAATATGCCGATTATATCAAATTTTTCGTCGCATTAATGCAAACCGTTACGGAATGGGGCCCTTACTCCCTAGTAACACTGTGGGCCCAACACTTGGAAAGTAAACTGCCAATATTGACCCCACATTGTCATTGATGGCTTTTCTGAGCACTTACCAATGTAATCCCTACGAAAGAAGTAAAAATGTGATTGGGAGTACAAGGTCGAAACTTGTTGAATAAATAACTGCAGATTATTTATTAGCCAACACACACTATGAGGAACATTGGGTCAAAATGTTTTTTCAACTTAATGTTTGCAAATACCAGTTCTTAACCATATGGCGACCATTTAGCCTATATAGGGCCTACCAAGTTTGCTGCTAAGGCTGTAAGCAACTGTTCTGATATACACTGCAGCCCATTAAAATCAAAAGGCACTAAGGAGGCAGTTTATTGACCCGATACTTTCAGAGCAGAGAACAAGTGACATAATTAACGGCCAGTCTTGGGAAGTAACGTAACGGAAATAACGCATTACTTTTTAAGTAACGTTTCCTAGTAATGCGTTACAATTTTTCCAAGGTAACTAATGGTAATGCGTTACAAATTTTTAAGTAGCGTACCTAGTTTGCGTTACATTTCGAATGAGTAACTACAATATATGTATATTTTGTCGGAATCAAATCTTTCTTTCTCGTAAAAGAATTTCTCAGAATGAAGCAATGGAACATGAACTATATCAGTGACCAACACTCGGTAACCGACAAACTGTGAAACAGAGAAGATCTTAGTGCCGCTTGTTGTTTTTGGAAGATGAGTACAGCCTCAGGGAAATCACGTGTAATGATTGCAAGCACCTGGAAGATTTTGTCATAGATTTTGACAGGTCAAAATCAATCCATTCAGTGAGTGCACTGCGAGTGCAATCGAAGTTTAGTTTACTTTCGTTAATTTTGTTTCTATAAAGATGGAGAACGAAAATATTTTACCGTTCAAACATTTGTCGATGGTTTGTGTTATTGGAATTCTTTCAGATCAGTTCGCGAATCCAAGTGTTCCGTTGGTTATAGAATTTAGAACAACTAGTTTCAAAAGACATGTATCAATTTTAGAGTTACTGGTAAGTTTTGCTTCACCTCCATTTCAAGTGTTCTCATTTTGGAGTTAGGAATTGTCTGCTGAGGGATCAGACATTTTTGTCGGTCAAGCAAATTTTGACATGTCTTGGTAGGTGGCCATCTTATTGGTGGCATTTTTATTTTTTGTCAAAAAGTTGATGTGCACCTCCATAGCTCCGTCCATGAGTGTAATACTTTTCTATATTCTGTATTTTAATGTTGCATAACTTTATTATTATTATTATTATTATTATTATTATTATTATTATTATTATTATTATTATTATTATTATTATTATTATTATTATTATTATTATATAACTAATTTAACAGAATAATAATAAGCAGCCATTCTTTTCTAACTTAGTATGGAATTTTAGTGTTACATTATGAGAAAATATTCATACAGATAACTGTCAAGTAAGAATTTGTTCTTCAATCTACATAAATTGATTCAGAACGTGCAATATTACGTTTATAAATTCAGCGAAGCGCATCTAATTTCCAATAAAGTAACTGTCCGCATGAAAGGATATAGCAACGCTACTATTATCAACCTACAGTTGTAAACATTTACGATGATTGGGGAAAATTAGAATGTGCAATAATAATAATAATAATAATAATAATAATAATAATAATAATAATAATAATAAAATAATAATAATAGTTGTAGTAGTACTAGTAGTTGTTGTAGTATGGAAAATTGAAATAATAAAAATATTTTTTTAAAAAATACATATTCAAAGTTTCGGACCTGAAAGTAACGCGAAAGTTACGCGTTACTTTCGAAGTAGGGTAACAGTTACTTTTCTTGGGTAAGTAACGCGTTAGTAGCGCGTTACATTTAAAGGGAAAGTAAAGTAACTTGTAACGCGTTACATTTTTACAAGTAACTTACCCAAGACTGTTAACGGCACTGTTCCGTTGCACAAGCAAGTGAAGGACAGACAGTATTGAAAGTATAATTTCGATGGTTGAAATATGTCTCGTCAACGAATGCGAGAGTCATACCAGGCGTTTTCCATCTTTCATTGCGGAAGAATTTGGCATGTGACGATTGCCGGTTATTTTTCTACTAAACAGGCGTGTGTTGTACAGCTGTACCCTAGCGATGAAAATATATAATCTGTGCCTTAGGAAGGAGAAAGACATGCTGACATCAAAGATTTCAATAAACCTGCTACACCAAGAACTGTGAGAAAATATCTGCATAGCTATTTCTGGTCGCACACCTATATCACAAATACTGACACACTTATTTGGGCATGTTGTACCACGGCCGGTGTCTGCACGTAGTTCTACGTTATTATGAGAATTTCAGTTATTTTTAGGGTGCACATTCCTATATTTCCACACCACGTCTGGAATGGTGGTGAGAATATCGCTCAGTATGAGCTGAACAGCACGACACTCCTTGTTCGACAAATTTCCTTGGTCAATAATCGCACACCCGAAATCCAGTTGTTAATATGTCTAAACTACATGCATTAGATTCCTAAAGAACAGTCAAAGACTTTTCCTCTCTATGCCTTGTCGTGTCACACCAGACATAATGGCTCCTGAAAGGCTCGTTGCACGTCGCGTCAAGTGTGACCACTTCACTGTTGCATATCATCTCGGTCTGCCTTACTAGGCGTTGGCACTTTTCTTTCTAGTGTTGCAACTTTATTGGCTAGTAGTGTATTTATGTTTGTCAAGTCCTTTTTTTTTTAATGAAAGTGGTTTCTTGAATATGTTGAAGTATAGTAGAATTCAATATGTATAGTGAATAAATTAGAAGTATATATAAATTGGCACATATTAGTGCACAAGATGTATAACTAGATGTATTACAATTTTCTTGAAGCTAAAATATTCTATTATACATTGTGTCCATTTTATTATCCGTATAATATTCGGCGACACATACCTAGGCAAATTTATACGTTATGTATCTTGCTCCATTCACCTGTATGCTAATATATTTTTGTACCAAATATTTTTGTGGAAACTTTGCAGGTCACCTCTATACATAGTTTCATAAATGACTTTGTAATTTATACTTTTACTTACAATAGGAACATTTCTAATGCATACAGAGTAGGGTGCATCGAATTTCCACTTTTTTTGAAATCAGCTTACCCTTAGTGATATTTTTTTGCGAAATGGCCTCCATATAACGTGTAAAAAATTGCAAGTCAATTGGTCAATATCTTTAGGTGCCACCAACGGCCAAAAGTTTTAAAAGTTTGTTAAAAAATAAATGTTATTTTAAAAAATGTAAAATATCTAGTTTTATGAAATATGGTTATCCTATGTAATTTTGTTTCTGTAAAAGGACAATATTTTACGTGAAAAAAATTTCAGCTTGATGAGTCAAGTCATGCAGGTGCCACCTTTGGCTTAAAATATGGCCAAATGTGTCCCTACTTTTTCATTTTTTAAAATTAAGTTGCATTGTTTGTGATTCATCTGGATTGTTAATTAGATAAGAAAGATTTTGTTTTACATCTGCAGCTATTTGCTTATTTCCAAACGTTAATGATGGAAATAACCCAGAACTCACCATGAGGAGGTGGCTGTAGTTCGAGTTCCGCCCACCCGTATATACTAATGTTGCATATGGTAGTGCAAGTCATATTGTTACTCTTTTACCTCAAACTGTTTCTCTTTTCTTTTTTGTATTACCTTCTGGTATATTTTTTCTTGATTGTAGTGTTGGTAGGACAAATCTATGTCGTGCTTCATGCCCACATACCGTTGATGCCGCTTCTGTCCCCAACTTCACCATTCTTTCTACCGCGCGAGTGTGACAAGGTAAGGATGTAATATATTCATTAGCCCTTGGAGCCGTCTTTACATTTTCTCTTAGCTTCTGCACGCTCAAGTGTTTTGTCAGTGGTGGCTCCGCCAGCGTCATGTTGACCAATTAATCATATCACCAATTAATCATCATACACACGAATGAGCTCCCATTTCGACATTTGATTGAATTTATAGACGGCAAGTCTACTGGACCAAATACATTTAAAGGACCAATAGGATCAGCACTTCCAATCTGCGAAGAGTTGTCACTCCAGATTTTTCAGCCCGTTCCAGTAGACTGGGATCTCAACTTCACTGAGGATTCATTAAACACGGATCAAAAGTATGTGCTGAATATCTGCCAAGCGGTTTCTTCAGAAGAATGGCCCATTGAGTTAGCTCACATGAAGCCTGGTAAAATTCATCAAGCCAGATGGGTAATTACAGCAAATAGAGTCTTAAGTTTGTGTGTAGGAACGAAAGAACCCACGAATGAACTTAAAACCATCGTCCAGTACATCATGATGGTCTACGCGCCACTCTGGTTTGCTGTGATCCGTAATACATCGTGTGCAGAAGAAGCTCGTCATTTGTGGCAACTCATCACGACTTCTCGCCACATGGAAGCGAAATACAGAAAAATAATTGATCCAGTGTCCGTAGAAATGCGTGGTACGGTCATCCTGAGAACCTACTTCTATCAATGTTGACTGACCAAGATGCTAACGTACGAGAGCTCAGCTGGAGGCGAGTCCTAAAAGCAAGACAAATGACCCAATCTGGTGATCGCGTACCGGTACGAGAATTCGTTATCCCTGAAATCAACTTAGAAGCGACAAACTATGTTGATATGATTAATTGGTCAACATGACGCTGACGGAGCCACCACTGACAAAACACTTGAGCGTGCAGAAGCTAAGAGAAAATGTAAAGACGGCTCCAAGGGCTAATGAATATATTACATCCTTACCTTGTCACACTCGCGCGGTAGAAAGAATGGTGAAGTTGGGGACAGAAGCGGCATCAACGGTATGTGGGCATGAAGCACGACATAGATTTGTCCTACCAACACTACAATCAAGAAAAAACATACCAGAAGGTAATACAAAAAAGAAAAGAGAAACAGTTTGAGGTAAAAGAGTAACAATATGACTTGCACTACCATATGCAACATTAGTATATACGGGTGGGCGGAACTCGAACTACAGCCACCTCCTCATGGTGAGTTCTGGGTTATTTCCATCATTAACGTTTGGAAATAAGCAAATAGCTGCAGATGTAAAACAAAATCTTTCTTATCTAATTAACAATCCAGATGAATCACAAACAATGCAACTTAATTTTAAAAAATGAAAAAATAGGGACACATTTGGCCATATTTTAAGCCAAAGGTGGCCCTGAATGACTTGACTCATCAAGCTGAAATTTTTTTCACGTAAAATATTGTCCTTTTACAGAAACAAAATTACATAGGATAACCATATTTCATAAAACTAGATATTTTACATTTTTTAAAATAACATTTATTTTTTAACAAACTTTTAAAACTTTTGGCCGTTGGTGGCACCTAAAGATATTGACCAATTGACTTGCAATTTTTTACACGTTATATGGAGGCCATTTCGCAAAAAAATATCACTAAGGGTAAGCTGATTTCAAAAAAAGTGGAAATTCGATGCACCCTAATACAGAGTCATTCAAACTATAATTTGTTATATATTACTTACATAATAAATGGGAAACGGTTAATGAAAATTTAATCACTTGTTTGGACTTTAATATGTTTTATGTCCTTCCAGTGCCTTGCTCATACGTGGTCGTTAGCTGTAGACATGCAGCTGTTTTGGCTTTCTCCACTGATTCTGTACCCTCTGTGGAAATGGCCCAAGGCTGGCTTTTCTGGAATTGCCATCATCATGATGTGTAGCACAGTAGCTTCTTTTCGTATCTCCTATTTCCAAAAACTTCCAGCACTAGATTTAGGATTAGTGAGGTAAGAAAACTTAATTTGGTTAATTTTAACAGTTAGTTATTCATTTGTCAGTTCATTTAACAGTAATTAGTAAGAAATACATATTAGTTAGTAAATATGAAGGTAGAAGTTAGTAATAAAGATCGTTAGTAATAGATTATCTCCTATATAATACTATAAAACTCAAAAAGTGTGTATGTTAATATTCTCAAAAAACATTTATATCGAAGTACTGCAGTTGTTTCTTTCTGATATTATTAGAAGTAGTTTGTGTGTAACAGAAAGGAGTAGAGTAATTGTGCCTAAAATGGCATAGGATGGATTCAAGCGGAATTGTACATTTGGCAATTCTGAGAACACGTGCGCTGAAAGCTATTGTGGCAGCACTGAGCACTGTAAATGGCAACGCGATAGAATTGTCCACTGCATAAAGGGACAATCATTTTGAAAGGTAAGTGGTTGATTTTTTTCCCTTGATATAACAGTTTCTTTCTTTAAGAGATCGTGTTGTAGCAATATGCAAACTACTGCTACAAGTAACGATATATTTACAAAGAAAATGTTAAAGTAAAAACCAACAAATACGTCTTGAGTACCAAGTGAAAATGAATAAAATGTAAATATGGCGCCAAGGGTAAAATGACATAGTTCGCTCTGGGCAAAATGGCATAGTATGACCAGATCTATAGATCAGATCTCTGCAATTCTAAGTGCTTCTCGCCAGACAACGAAACAGAGAATAAAGGGAACAGAACAATTCACTCTTCTTGCCGAAAGCCCCTATTTAAATGATAGAAAGAAGAAGCCGAAGAAAATAAAATGAATCTCCGGAAAACATCTATAAAATTAAGAAAACATTAACTTTTGATGTGGAAGATGAATGTAAAGGACTGGTGTTAAGCGATGATGATGATGATTCTCCTTTATATATTGTGACAACCTGTATTCATTGTTTCGCCAGAAGAAGACTGGCTTCAATGCATGACCTGTCCGAAGTGGGCTCACGCAAACTGTGATGGACTGTTAAAAAAGACAAAAGTTTACGTTTCTGAACTGTGTAATGTTGGGTGAAGCTGATGTAACTCGTTTAAAATAATGTATTCAATTAACCATTGTTTTAAATGCTTTTGACTTTTCTCATATCTATCGTAAAATGATTTCCACTAGATTATACCTTAATATGAAACTTTTAGAGCTCATATTATTTATTGAGTTGCAGCACATTATTTAGAAAAGTTAATATTGTTCAGGGAAGTTTAGAATTCAAATACAAATGTTTTTAATTGTATATTTCATATCTTTGGCTGTAACAATTATTAGTATGCCATTTTACCCTAGTACATTTTTTTAACGCAAATCATTTTTAATACTTCTTCTGAAGCGTTGAGACATTGCCGATAGATAGATATGGGCAACAATTAATTTACCTTTGAATTCGGACTCTTTTGCATTACAGCTTCTCAGGAAAATCAATAATAAAAAGTGATATGTCATTTTAGGCCTAATCTGTGTGGGTATTAGGACCGTGTCATAGCTAGAAGAAACAAGCAATAGAAATAAGCTTTAACGGAATAAAAACTAAATAGTTATTGAAATGAACGACATACTTTTTAACAGCATAAAATTAGTTTTGGACGATTTTTTCGAAAACTACTAGCAACAGTCACTCCAGTGAGCAATTGAAGACTTTGGGGCAGAAACCCGTTAAGTCCAAAAAGTGAAAGTCTAAAGGAGATAGCTTCACAAGGGTTTCTCGTCGTCCGATTTTCTTCAAACTTAGCACATAAATGTTAGACCGAAAATGAATCGACACGTATTTTTGTTTTTTGTTTCTTTCCAAAAATAGGTTAAGGGGGCAAAGGACCACTTTTCAAAAAAGGGTTCCCTTGACTAAAAGGACTACATTAAAGAAACGAAACTCTCCCGATGCGAAGATGACTTCAAAGTAGGAAATACGAGTTTTGTTTATAGTATATCAGGGATCAATGGCTCCATTCGAAATGACAAAGGACCCCGCACAATCCTTACGGAAATTAGATTTCGGTGGAATTGCTTAAAATCGTGATATGTTGTAGATATTATGTACCTGAGAAAAAGTCTCAATGGGCACAACCAAAAATCACTGACCGTTTGGCCACTACAGGGCCACTTTTTTGAAAACAGACGAAGATAACGATATTCTGATTTCAGTAAAAATGACTGAAACCGTGATATATTGTAGATATTTTGATCTTGAAAAAAATCTTAACGGAAATAACTAGCAATAACTGACCGTTTGGCCACTACAGGGCCACTTTTTTGAAAGCAGCCGAAGATAGTGAAATTCTGGATTTTGATGAAAATGACTGAAACTGTGATGTGTTGTAGATATTGTGATCCTGAGAAAAAGTCAATAGGTACAGCCACCAATCACTGACCGTTTGGCCACTACAAGGCCACTTTTTGAAAGCAGCCGACCCAAAGTTAGTGATATGCTGGATTTCGGTCAAAATGACAGAAACCGTGATATGTTGTAGATATTGACATCCTGAGAAAAAGTCTTAATGGACACAACCACAAAACACTAATCGTTTGGTCACCATAGGATTACTTTCTTGAAAACAGCCAAGTATAACGATGTTCTGGATTTCTGTAAGAATGAGTAAATTGGTGATATGTTGTAGATCTTCTCATCGTGAGAGAAAGTCTTAATGGACATAACCATCAATTCTTGACCGTATGGCCACTATAGGTCCAGATTTTTTAAAACAGTTGTGTATAACGATATTTTTGATTACGGTGTAAATGAATGAAACTGCGATATGTTGTAGATGTCATGAACCTGAGAAAAATTATCTAGTGCTTTCCAGGATTTTCCTTTGTCCCTCAAGATGAACATCGGAATGTTGTCTATGCTTAAATGATGTTAGCCGCTACTCTCCCCATCCCTTTTCCGGGTTGTTGGATAGGACTTTTCGTGGCTTCATACAATTCTAGGGATGCATTCGAGTCGAGTCGAGTCGAGATTTAAGCCTGTCTCGACTCGTCTCGAGAAAATGTTGTCTCGACTCGTGTCTCGACTCGACAGTCTCTGTCTCGACTCGACTCGAATTCGAGTCGAGACGTCTCGAAATTCGAGTCGAGACAAAATGTACGAGTTAAAATATACGCACACATCAGTCAGACCATCATGACTACCTACCTAGTTGTCAGTATGTCGACTTTTGGCATGGATAAAAACGGCGACACGTCTTGGCATACACGCAATGATCCTTGATAGGTCGCTGGAGAGAGCTGGCACCACATGTGCTCACTCAGGTCACCTAATTCCCGTAAATTCCGGGAAGGGGGGCGATGTGTTCTGACGTCACGTTCAATCACATCCCACAAGGGACATCACTCAAATGTCCGGCTCCAATTTCAATGAAACTTTTTTTTGCTGATAGAAGGCATGTATGCATCATTACTTGCGATGACAAATTTTTGGCATGGTGCATGTTTTCTATTTTTTTAAATAACTTTTAAGAGTTGTGATGTGGTTATTAGAGATTACTACAGAAGTCCCTTACTACCCTTTGTAAACGGAGCGTTAATGAAGAAAAGTGAAGAAAAACCATGTGGATACATATAAGTCCTGGGGGAAAGTCGTATGGTAGATATGACCTTGATGGCAGCCATCTTGAAATCCGCTATTTTGAATTAAGGTCAAGTTTTCAAAATAGGAATAGGGTAATATGATACATAATTTCGGGCTAGAATTTAATTAGAAAAATAATGGTGAGGTTAGTTTTAAGATACACCCATTTGGGGGAAAGTTACCGGCATATTAATCGTTTTTACTTACTGTGTGCGTAAGTCCCTTCTTACTTTCGTCTCAAGACCTGTAAATCGATCGCAACGGCAGAGCCCGGTTTCGCACTAGTGTTTAGAAATCTTTAAACTCGCTTGAGGCAATATTTGTGGATTATTGTATTGTATTTTGCCTTTAATTAAATTTGAACCCACTTCATGATCTTGTGTAAAGTATCACTAAAAGAGAATTTCTGTTTTTATGGAGAACGTAAGCATAGCAATTATAAAAGGTGAGTAAGGTGCGTATGTATTTATAATAAAGTTTATTTTACGAGTCTTTTGTGGTTCCGCCAACCTATTCTTTAGTTGTTTTTTTTTTAAATACTCATATCTCATAAATAAAAGAGCTATTATAAAATCTCTTACCACTATTCTTTAATACTTATAAAATTATATTTATTGTAAAACCACTGGCGAGATATTTCTTATCGCCCACTAAAATTATGGTGGAGCTCCTTCGTGGCTAACGGTTAGCATACTTGCCTTTGGCGTGGGAAACCTGGGCTTGATTCCCGGTGGGAGTTCATGAGGTTCGGATTCCACGTTAATCAGTAGGTCCACGTCTCACATAGCCTCGCTGCTGAACGGGATGTTAAACTCAGAATCAATTAAACTCAAAATTATGGTTTTGACTTTATTATGATGTCATTAGTTTAAACGCTCAACTGCCCAGTAATTATACACATTGACTACATTATAAAATTGTAATTTGTAACGACTAAAATATCAGAAATTAAAGATTATTCTTTGGGTTTTGGAACATTTTGAAAAACGTGAAAAACTGGTACTGCACCGATACAACACACCTTTTGGATTTTTCATTGTGTAAAGTGATACAAACTAAAGAAGAATTACAACTTTATGAAATTGTATTAGGACTTATTATTTAGAAATAAACACCAAATAAGTGTAATAGTTCATATCCGTATCAAATACCAAGTTTATGATGAATCAACTACACAAAGTAGGATCCAAAAACGCTCATTGCAATTTGTTCCATCCTTCAGTCGAACCAGGAACTAAAACATAAAGAGTGACATTTTCTTTTTAAAGATACTTTGTCCAGCTAAGTATTGTGAAGGTTTATGTCAGTAGAAGGAATTGCATTCTATTATACAAGCGCAATTTCACAACTTTATGTACACATTACTAAATATCGAACACCCTTGTCCATATGATTAGCGTACGCGTCTTTGGTGCGGGAGACCTAGGTTCGATTTCCGATGGGAACTCCTGTGGTTCTGAACCCACGCTAATTTGTAAGTTCACGTCTCATATAGCCTTGATGCTGAAAGGGACACTAAACTCTAATCTAATACTAAATACAAATATTTAAAGAAAAATGATGACGCACCAAGATGACGTGAATTTGGCTATTAAATCCATTTTGTGTTTTCAGTTATTTTCTAGTAGTATTTTTTCTAGGCATTCTTTCAAAAGACAGTGATGCAAATTTCGTAACTGCGAATTCCTGTTAGAAGCCATGAAATTATCCGATTAGATGCAAAATTTCCCGTCCACTAAAATAGATACCGTAAATTTACAATATCTAACAATAAATAATTTTGAAAGATATCGCTTTCGAGGGAAAAATGAAGTGAAATCTTTGAATTTTACGTCCCACGGTTGTGCCGGTTAGGTAAAAGGAGAGGGGTGATGATGAGAAATTAGTGAAATCGTGGAATGAAGAAAGTGAGAGGAACGAAAGAACCCCGAGGAAACCCACGCACACGGTATTTGTCCACCACAAAGTTCACTTGGTGCGAGCTGGGATCGAACCAGGGTCCCCAAGCACCAGAGGTGAACGATCTACCACTGAGCCACCGCGGCCCCGCTTTAGAGGGGCCATGACGTATAGTTGAACTCATTCTCGTAGTATGAAAGGCATTATTTATAATTATGCATGATAGGATCACAAACAAAATTTAAAAATATTATGTGCACTTTCTTTTAACAAACATTATATTGTCTTTTATGGTGTGGAAGGGAATGTTATGTTCGAAAAAAAAGTCCTTAACACGATTCTTGTTGCTACACACTGCATGTTCCTAGCCACAGAAAAGATGTAGCGATAGGTAGGCTATTTTTCAATTGCTTTACATTAGCTTGATATTTCAAGTCTTTTGTGTGTTTCTGAAGTTCACTTTTACCACAAAAGAGCTCAATATTAACATGTCTTACATAGCTTTGGTTCGATTCTCAACACGGACTGCAACTACCCGTTAAATTGTGCATTCGAAAGGCACTCTTTGTTAAACCTCGCTTATCACCGCACATCTTAATAATATATATAACTTCACCGCGAAGCAAATGTTGCATTTCTCTCTTTCATCCTAACACAAAACAAAACTAACCACAGCTGTGACACGAAGGAGCTATTTCAAAAAGAAACAAGCTGTGGTTCATAGAGATGTGTAACAAATGATAGAAGTATAAAGTATTGTTTTCTTTCCTGTTTATTGATATCAGTTGGTGTTCTTAATGAGTTTACTCATTAGTTTAGAAAGAGTATATATGGAATTTGGACATATGTTGTACGTATTCTCCTGAGAAATTGATGAGACCAGAAAAATTATAAGGACAGATGGAATAGGTTTAAGCGCATCTACGTGACTTTATCAAATATTTATTCTCCATAATGGTACCACGCGGAAAACTTGGTATACTATAATCTTTGCCTCCCTCTGTTAGCTGTTTCGTATCATATATATCGGATGGTTTTGATATTTCTTCTGATCATTAAAACATAGCAATGGTGCAGAAATGCAAAAACACAAGATAACTTCCTATTTGTTTTGGAAACAACAAACCCATTTCACGTGTGCGAGAGAAATTGAGCACAGCGAGATCGGGTGTTTACTCACGGTCAGTTCGCAGCAGGAGTCCATAGTAAAAGATTTGGCTATCTCGAAAACACTCGCAAAACTTTACAAATACAAAAGACTGCGCTTCAAAGAAAGTTTAGACACAGATGTTTCAATTTTCTTTTAGCATCTTTTTTCAGCAAAAGAGTCGGTTCATTGTATTCGAAAAAGGGAAGGGAGAAAGGGTGAATTTATATTTTATGTGGGGGGTAACGTTGTAAGTAGTATAAACAATACATACCGCTTCCGACTCTGTACTGAAGCACTTCCTTTAGCGGTATATCACTAGATCTATCCTGACCCTCATCCCACCTCAAGTTGTAAAGTAGAAACGGACAGAAGTATTCAACATGGCTGCGCACTTGAGTTTCAGTTCACAATACTAAAACCAGTAAGCAAGTAAACAGTCTCGTGTTTTACTTCTTGAATTTATTTTTGAACATTTCTGTGAATTCAACAACAGAACGCTGTAGAAATACGGACTAGTTTTTACTCCAACCATTACTTTCGCTCCAACCCAGGGATGCCACATTTATGATTTCGTACTAGATTTAGTGATTTTACTATTGAACTAGTGATCTAGTACGTACTTTGGATAAATAGGCACATTCTAGTGATTTTTTGCATTTTTTTCTGATGCAGACAAATGAGAAGGAAATGGTTCTTAAAATAAAAGAAAGAAGTATATTGCAGTTCAAAACAAATTTTTGAAACCTTAAATTATTTTTTCTTTTCCCTCTGACTGAATGAAACCACTGCTGTGTAACGATCTTAGGTAAACAACGGCTATCTTTGGTCTGCTACCTCCTTTTGTTAGCCCACATGAGATGGGTTACTTTTTTTCTGGAAGAAAGTGAAGAAATAATTATCCAGTACATTTACGTTTTGTCAGGCACACAGGCGCAGTCTGTACTTGTTTCCTAACGAACTTTATCTACATAACATAAATGAAACATATGTACCAGAAAATAGAGGCAGTACAAACGGAAATTTTCATCTGTGACACATTTGATGAGAAATATAGTTAGATGTCATGTGCAAGCACTCTAAACATGTCCTATCTTGTAATTCTATTCGTATGTTTATGTAGGTGAGACTGAGAAATCAAGAAACAATAATAACTGGTTTTCTTCCAGGGGAAAAATCTAAATGTGAAGGGGTGTTACACTGGGACTTTAATTGCGTCCTTTGTACAAGATTAACAAGTAATAGCAATTTTTTAATTTATTTTAGTTCTTGGGGAGACGAAGATGGAAGCGAACCCTCGTAAGGACCTCTGCAAGGAAACATGAATACTATCCGCCACTGTTTGTTACATTACACAAAATAGTTATATATATATTGAACAAACTCCATGTCTCTGGATAAGTAGCTTAACAAATAAAACACAGTTCTGACCAGAGCAGAATGAAATATATTAAAAACTATACTTACAATTTGTTACAGTTTCAAGGACCTAACGTCCTCTTCATCAGACAGAAACACTCTGATGAAGAGGACGTTAGGTCCTTGAAACTGTAACACATTGTAAGTATAGTTTTTAATATATTTCATTCTGCTCTGGTCAGAACTCTGTTTTATTTGTTAAGTTATATATATATATATATATATATATATATATATATATATATATATATATATATATATATATATATATATATATATATATATATATATTGAGTTTTAGTCAGGGTTTTTATTCTGCAGGAGAGGGGGGATAGTAATACCTGACGAACATTTTCTATTCTCAGAGTGTTGCAATGATAGCATTTCCTCCATTATAACTTGGCCAAGCTAGTTGTATTATATGTAAGGATTAAGTTAGCCTAAAAAGCTTAAATTTCTACGGCTGTTTTACTCTGTGCCCATGTTTCTCATTTTCGGTCCACGGGACTCTGTGTCCGGAAATTTTCGATGGCTTCCAAGTCGAAAAATAAGTGTATCAAAGGCATATATATTATATCTATGGTTATATGAGGCATGGATCTACAGTTTAAAGTGGAATACCGGTAACAACTTCATGAGCTTCCACCGTAAATCGAACCAGAGTCTCCCGCGATCAAGGCGTATGTGTTAACCATACAGCCACGAGGAAATTCACATAAACACACACATATATATATTGTTGAGTTGATTTTGACTTTACCGTCTCTTTCAGCAGCGAGGATATATGAAATGTAGACCTACTGATTAATGTGGAATCCGAACTACATGAGCTCGCGCCGGGAATTGAACCCGAGTCTTCCACGGAAAAGACGCATACACTAGCCGCGGAGTTCACACACACACACAGAATCAGAGTCCTCACACACCAAGGGTAAGAGCTGTGCCACTGAGTCACAGCGGCCACGGGGCTAGGTCGAGTCCACTTTACGTTCATAGTTTCTTAGTACATAAATGTTACGATTATGAAATAGATTTTCCTTAATGAGCTGCATAAAAACAAAAGCTTTCGAAATGCATTAAACAATTAGCTCGATTTGAGTGTGAACTTAAAGTTATATCAGAGTGTAAATACGGATACGCACCAAAGCTCGAAAACTTAATACACTATTTCTCCTATATAGTCAGCATGTATCAAGTAATCGTTCAGCTTTCATTTGAGAGGATGGAAATCGAAGTCCCCTGAACAACTATGTTACTAATGTGCGGAATGTATTTATCTTACAGTGAACTGCTTTTATGCCAAGTGGCCTAACTCCGAAATTGAAATTTTCCAGGAGTGAAAGTTGAAGTTCAATATCTCATGAACAATCCATATTTCTTTTATGTTGGGAACCAAAACCATAACTACTGTATGTAGTTCATTGTTTTATAACTTAGTGTTTACAAAAATCCTTTTAAAAAATACCTATTCATAGAAGTGGATGGTACTTATCTGTACTAGTTCTTGGCATCCAAGCAGTCCATTTATTGTAATACTAGCTTAATATACCCATTCTTCGCATGGGGGCTGTATTTGGAAGTCAACACCTGTGGAAGTATCACCATTCATTTCAGTGACCGCGAAAACTATGGATTTGACACTAGTATCAATCAATATGGGCTATTTATACATGTCTCGGTATTCCTCACCCGCTGACACCCGGCCCGCATACAGTAGTAGCTGAATTTACAAGTCATCGCTGATGGAAGTGTCACTATTGATCTCAGCGACCGTGAAAACTATGGATTTGACACTAATGTCGATCAATTTGGATTACTTTTACTACATGTCTCGCTAAACGCCCCCCTGAGACCCCCTGGTTCCAATTTTGACAAAAACGCTTCGCCTTAGACTGGGACCTGGACCAAGGTATCCGTGACCAAAATTTGGTAACTCTCGGTCAACTTGTCTGGTCCCCAGGTCGGTCCCAGTAAACGTCCCACCCGAGACCCCCCCTGGTTCGAAATTTAAAAAAAAACGCTTCGTCTTGATCTGGGGTCTGGACTAAGGTACCCGTGACCAAATTTTGGGAACTCTCGGTCCACTCGTCTGGTCCCCAGATCGCACAGACAGACAGACAAACACACAAACAAACTCTTTATTTTATTTATATTAGATAAGATATACTATGTAAAATAGTCTCGTATCATAATATGTGATGTACAACAAATGTTACATTATATATTATCCGTAGCTCGTGATATGCTGCAACATATTAAAGCCTCAGAATAGTTGGGCAAGCTAATAATCCAGAAGTTACGTAACCCTATTGCGTTCATGGAACGTAAAACACAATAATTATAACTATGCTAAATTACTATAGACTACCAACTGCTCATTCAGAGAATTTATGAAGTTCACTCTATCGCAATAGTTTTATACAAACTAGATTTAGACTACGGATAATAGTTTTATACAAACTAGATAAACAATTATTATTATTATTATCATTATATTTGCAGTACAACCAAATACAACGACATTAACTATTAGTTCTAATTAACTGAATTGAGCTAAAAATTAAATCTTGATCTTTAAAGATTAACTACTGTATTAATTTTATGCGTTCTGTACTTTTCTAAAGGAATAAAAGCTGGAATTGGTTTCAAGGCTGTTTCTGAGTGAGTACTTTCTTCAAAATAATATTAAAAATTATAGAAAGATTTTCGAGACATTCGAGTCGAGTCGAGATTTTTAAGAGCCGTCTCGACTCGACTCGTGTCTTGACTCGAAAATTCGAGTCGAGAAATAAGTTTGTCTCGACTCGTCTCGAATTTTGCAAAGTGTGTCTCGACTCGAATCTCGACTCGAATTCGAGTCGAGTCGAGTCGAGATTCGAGACATGTCTCGACTCGAGCGCATCCCTATCCACCAAAATTCCAGAACATCCTTACCTTCTGCTATTTTAAAAATGTGGTCCCATAGTTGCCAAATGGTCAGTGATTTGTGGTTGTGTCCATTGAGACGTTTTCTCAGGATCACAATATATACAATATATCACAGTTTCAAACAATTCCACCGAAATCCAGACCTAGTACCTTCTGCTGTTGTCAAAAAACGTGGTCCTTAAATGGTCAAACGGCCAGTGGTGGGTGGTTGTGCCCATTGGAATTTTTCTCAGGATCCAATATTATCAACATATTATGGCTTCAAGCAATTTCACCGAAATTCAGAATACAGTTACCTTCTACTGTTTCCAAAAAAAGTGGCCTCGTAGTGGCCAAACGGTCAGCAACATATCACAGTTTCAAGGAATTACACCGAAATCCAGAATACATTACCTTCTGCTCATTTAACCTTTACAGGACGAACGGCTCACGGGGTGAGCCAGCAGTTTAAACCTCCATCACTTCGCTCCTAATTAACCTAAAGAAATGATTTAGGTGTCTATCTCTTTAGGAAGGATCAAACTTTCCAACGGTGTGCACTTCGTCTACATCGGGAGTCCAGCAGCGGAAGGGTAGGAGTAGAAGTTGGATGTACAAGTTTCCACTTCCCCTCAGCATTTCGGGGAGGGAGACTCTCCCTCCAAAGGAGCTGCAAGCACAAAGGTGTATCAATAAAGATAAATAAACATCCTAACTAATAATACCCTGTGTATGGCCATTCTTGAGCATGACAAAACAGTGTTGCCAACTTCGAGAAAATATATTTTTTATTTCAATTGTTTTGAATTTCATTTTCAACTTCTTTGACGGGTTGGGCACGAGGGGCACAAAAGTTACCTCGATGAAATCTGTGTGTCACGATCTTTCAAATGAGGTATGGCTTATATCTCTGTGCAAAATAGGGACGTCAGAGTAGACCAAAATATTTCGAAAAATATGTACAGGACAGGGTGATTCTCGTAGGAAACACGTTTCGGAATTTTTTCTCACTTGGTATTGAACTTTAGCCCTTCACTTTTTTACATGATTGTAACCAATGTCTGGCGTACACGTGAAAATATTTTTCCTGCGTACGACAAGTAACGTGTTGCCAGCTTCTGACAAATTTCCCAAAACAAAAAATCTCATTTTCTTCAAAACTTTCGTCTTCTACTTCTTCAACAAGTTTGGCACGAGGGGCACAAAAGTTAGCTCGTTGAAATCTTCGTTCTATAACCTTTAAAACGAGGTATAGTTCATGTCCCTGTAACTATTAGAAAGGGTGCTAGGGCCGTCAACGTAAAGGTCTACGATTTTCTTGAAAAATCCCTATCCGTCCTGTAAAAAAGTGACCCTATAGTGGCCAAACGGTCAGTGATGGATGGTTGTATAAATTAGGACTTTTTCTCAGGATCACAATATCTACAACAAATCACAGTTTCAGTCATTTTCATCGAAATACAGAATATCAATATCTTCGGCTGCTTTCCAAAAAGAGGCCCTGTAGTGCCCAGACGACCAGTGATTGGTGGTTATGTCCATTAAGAATTTTTCTCAGGATCAAAATATCTACAACATATTACGGTTTCAGTCATTTTTACTGAAATCCGGAATATCGTAATCTTCGGCTGTTTTCAAAAAAGTGGCCCAACGGTCAGTGATTTTTGGTTGTGCCCATTGAAACTTTTTCTCAGGTACACAATATCTACAACATATTACGAGTTCAAACAATTCCACCGAATTCTAATTTCCGTAAGGATTGTGCGGGGTCCTTTGTCATTTCGAAGGGAGCCATTGATCCCTGAAACTCTTTTCTCGCAAAAACGACAAAACCCGTATTTCCTACTTTGAAGTCATCTTTGCATCGGGAGAGTTTCGTTTCTTTAATGTAGTCCTTCTAGTCAAGGGGGGCCTTTTTAGAAAAGGGGCTCTTTGCCCCCCCTTTAACCTATTTTTTGGAAACAAACAAAAAAAATACATGTCGATTTATTTTCGGTCTAGTATATATGTGCTAAGTTTGAAGAAAATCGGACGACGAGAAACTCTTGTGAAGCTATCTCCTTTACACTTTCACTTTTTGGACTTAACGGGTTTCTGCCCCAAAGTCTTCAATTATTATTCTGTATTTTTTTTTTAAAGAACATTGAAATCAGTTTATATAATAAATGTTTATTTGGGAAAGGTAAAGTATTTTTTTACGAGTAATCTCCGAGAACCGTTTGGCAGTGGGTATCTAGAAAAGATGGTTGGTTGTATTCTATTCCTTTTTCTTGGTTGCATAGACCACCTACATCACTTAAAAAAAGCCAAAAACGTTCCTTCGCACTTTGGCTACAAAAAAAGCATACCCAAAAAAGCAAAAAAGTGGACAGTGGTCTCCAGAACTAGGCTATCTGTCATCTAGTCGAAACAACACTATCCTTCCAACGGACTTTTGGAAAGAGGAGACAAGCCATCAATACAACAACGAGGCTGTACTTTTAAAATAAAAGAAGAAACATTGAAAAAGAAACAACACTCGGGAGAAGTCAGTTCGAACTTCGCGTCAATAGAAGACAAACACATAACAATAACACACACACACACATTCCACACTTTTTTAAAAATTGTAGTTAAGTCAGGGGTACATCCAGGTGGGGGCGATCGGGGCAATCGCCCCCCCCCCTCAGAAGAGGAAACTTTCTTGTTTTATATATATATAAATAAAATCCACCCCAGAGTTTGTAGCCCTTAAAAGTAGCATTATGACAACCCATCCCCCCCCAGAAGTCGGTCCTGAATCCGCCCCTGAGTGAATTGCTTAGCCAAATGCATGGCTAAGTAACTGAAACGTGGTACCTTGTAGGAAATTCATTCGGGTGTCGATATTGCTCACACATGCAAACTCTACACATATGTATATATATTCACTTTGCTAACGATCGTTTTCAAAATTCTTGTTATTCTAATGAAGAAGGAAACAATAACGTGGTAGTGGCGCATGTTTCTGTTTGTCTCTACATGTTCTATATGAGTGAAATAAATTGTATATTAAATCGTTACGAAACGAGGATTTCAGTTATGTGGCTTGCAACTTTAAGCGGAACAAAATACCAGGGTTCGATTACCGACGAAAGACCAGAGACAAGGAGGAGATTCCCGTATCGGGATCCGAGATTTAAATCTGAAGCCAAGTTCCCTAAGGAAGAAGTGGGACGACTAGAAGAAACAACCCTCAGCATATTCATGCAACATCAAAAGCGTGTGAGTTACATGAAGACATTCGAGTTAAGATCTTTCTATTTCCTTGTGTTGATAAAACTATTAGACGTGCGATGGACGTCACTGTATCATTTGTCACCGTTATTACCGTTTATTCCACCACCTTTTAGCACCGGCATGCAGTTAGCCCCCCTCGAGGTAAATTGAAAATTATTTTTATGTAAATCGTTTGATCAGGTATGATCAACAATAACGTTTGATCAGCGTTAGTAACATAAATATAAGCTATTTTTAGTAGGGGGCTAACTAGACGCTAGCCCCTCTTCACGTCACATTCGAAATTTTTCGATACCAATCGTTTGATCATCGTTTGATCAGGTTTTATCAACAATTTTCAACGTTTGATCAACTATACTAACAGAGAATTAAGGGTTACAAAATGAGGGGCCAGCCCCCCTTCACCTCCGATTCGATCTTTTCCTATGCCAATCGTTTGATCAGATATGATAAACAATTTTTAACGTTTGATCAGCGTTACTAACATAAATATAAGCTATTTTTAGTAGGGGGCTAACTACACGCTAGCCCCCCTTCACGTCAGATTTAAAATTTTGCGATGCCAATCGTTTTATCATCGTTTGGTCAGTTTGATCAAGAATTTTCAACGTTTGATCAACTATACTAACAGAGATATAAGGGTTACAAAATGGGGGCCGCCCCCCCTCTACACCTCCGATTCGATGTTTTCTTATGTCAATCGTTTGATCTTCATTTGATAAGGTATGATCAAAAATTTTTAACGTTTGATCAACTTTACTAACAAAGCTATAAAAATGATATAAGGTTGAGAAAGAAACAATGATAAATTGCCACCTATTTCACCTGGGGAAACATTCGGTTATCTACCCGGCGGTGCAAATCTGTCTTCAAGATTAGGAGGGACGGATAAGACGTTCGCATTTTTTTAAGCGGTTTAAAATATCGATGAAGTAGAAAAACAATGCTGTGGAGGATCAGGGAAGTAGAGTTGTCTTCAGCATTTGGAGACAGGCAGATTTGAGGCTATTCTGAGAGGATATAAATTTCTTCTTACTTTCCTTTGTGGCAATCTGACACAAATAATAACATTTTTCCAAAAACACATTTCAAATTGAGTTATTGGGGGGACAATCCCCCTCAGTTCCAAGATTGGAGGGGACATGTTTCCCTCATCCTCCCGGATTTGCGCCAGTATATTTACCTATGCAAAAAATTAAAATAAATCTGAAATCTGTATGCTAAGAGGTTGGACTTACAAGAATCTCTTCCCTGAGGGAAAATGAGTGCAGAAAGTTGGAGAGTACCAATTCTTTTCGTTTCAAGTGATTCAAATAGTGCTTTGTTTCACAATAATTAGACAAAAGGGAGTAAAGATAGGTATCTAAAACTAACATGAAAAGATTTTTTTTTTTTTTTAACTTTCTTGGACTATGGAGTAGCTGAAGAAACTGCTGAATCAGCAACATCAAATAGCAGTTGAAGCATCTTCATGCATCAATTTACGGTAAGTACCGTATTGTTATCTTTCTTGTATAGTCAGAAACAATAATAAGTATAGGTGGAGGCAGTGGCGTATTTAGGGGGCTTCCGGGCCTAAGCCCCCCCCCCGAAATCTTACTTACTATAGTAAAGTATATGAAATATCTTGCAGAATTTTCACATTTTCAGGCGAACTCCCCCGAAAGTTAGCAAAGCCCCCCGAAACAAAATCGTAAATACGCCACTGGGTGGAGGTATGAGAAATAATAGCTCCAACCTATACTTAATATTGTTTCTGAGTGTACATCTACTCGTGCTTACTTCTTACTTATTTCTGTATAATTTCCTTGTGTGGACTGCTAACAAACTTTAAATGTTTAGGTACTCGTGTGCCCAAGAACGTAGACATCTCGAAACCTTAGGCGACAAATATTTCGGCATCGCTTCCCCCCTTTGGGTGCCTTCACGTAGACGAAACTTACTCCTTTCTTAGTATCTGTTACTAATTATGTTTGCAAGTTTCTACAAACATTGGAAATTATATACAAAAATACATGTTATTATCTTTGCTATTAGTGTTGTAAAAGAACGGTTTTTTTCTGTGAAGTTTTTTTTTCAATAAAAAACATCGTTCTTTTTCATGTTTTTTTTCAAATGTCTGTTTTTTTTTCTGGCAACTATTATTTATTGATTTATGTTGCAGATTATTGAAGTAATCAACAGAACTTGAGTCGAAGTCCTCGTAACCTATAAATCGTTTGTTTCTTTATACCTATACGAGCAAGATTCTATGATTATTCCTTTCGGACCCAGGTCAGTTTTGGCGTTTTCATAAATTTTCAGTTAGTGACTTATTGCTCAAAAACCATTTATTCGATTGATATGGTTAAGGCCTTGTTTTTTAGAAAATGGATGTGGCTATTTTTTGGTGTAAGTTGTATTGCAGTGTTGCCAACGGGGGGAAATTCTTGAGGGAAATGTAGGGGTGAAAATTTACAAAAAATTACCTAACCGAATTTTAATTTTTTTTGTATCTAGTACCACTGCTGCCATATGGGTTCAAGTCACCTAAAAAATTCTTTGGTATGTTGACAAGCTACAGTGAAATCCTGAAGTCGCTGGCTTCCATTCAAAGAGGGAAAGAAAAAATTCTCTGTCATCATACACATGAAATTTTGACACTTTTTACGCCTTACAAACAAAAATCAACAGACATGCCGGGGCTACAGCTTCTCTAATTATCGTATTGAAACTCTTTATGGTGCGTTCTGTAGGGCAAAGAGGAAGCTTTCAGCTAGTGGTACGTTTGTTTCAATGTAACCAGCAAGAAGGTAATAATAGAGGGGAAAAGGGAAATTTTCCGAATTTTTCACCTAAAATCGGGAATTACTTGTTTATCTGGAAACACTGTCATCAGATAGACGAAAACTATCTGAAAATAAACCTTAGTACCTCAAGAATATATCCTACAAGTATCATGGCGATATCTAACAAAGTGAGCATAAAATAAAAGAAATAGCTCATTCTTCCTCTGAAATTCACCATTTTCTTACCATTTACAGAACATGGTTTATTATAAACCTCAACTGTACTTCGCCTAATTATTCTAGTGAGACTTTTAATGGTGCGCTGTATAGGCTAAGGACGAAGCTTTTAGGCACTGGTACGTTTGTTCTAATGTAGCCAACAAGATGGAAATAATAGAGACCAAACAGATAATTTCCCCAAAATTTCCCCTTAAAATCTGGAATTAAAATTTTCTGTAGCTGGCAACTCTGCTACCAGACAGACGCAAACCATCTTAAATTAAACATTGGTATACCACTAATATATCCTACAAGTATTGTGGTGTTATTTAAGGAACAAAGCTTCTAATTACCAAAAATATATTACCATAAACAGAAAAATAGGGAAAAACGAAAAATCAAGGGTTAGATCTTAAATACAATTTTTCGTGCGTCCCCTAATTACTCCATTGATTGCAACGATCGGTACCCGCGTTTGTTCAGTAAGAACAAATGTTCGATTGGCGTAAGCTGACTTGCACTCGGACGTATAGGTATGGATTTATAAACAAAAATTTCGAATTCTTTGCCCAAATTTAGGGAAATTTTAATTTCCCTGATTGGCAACATTGCACACAGGCCCGTCCAATTGATGTCAACAGTTAGGTATCCATCCGAGGTATCTACCTGACAAGTCTTAAGGAGGTCTCTACAACGAAGGTAGCTACAGGGAAAAAAGAAGTCAAGGAAATTCGAAATTAGAAAATTCTCGAATTTTTGACTGGGGTGAAATTTGAGAAGGGAATTTGACACCAGGAGGAAAATAAATTAATATGATAAACTATGGTCCAACCATATTTGGCAAAAATAAATATCCCGATAACTTAATTAGTGTCCACACAGGATCAGATTAAAAAAGTGTCACACCCGTGTATGCCACTTTTGCCACCTGGGTCCGAAAGGGTTACGAGTGTACATTTGATTACATTTTTTGACTACTAACCCGTGTTGTTGTAGTAGGTATAGTCTCGACTAATAATAATATCGTTGTCGTAAACAATAACCTTATAGGAAAATTTTCTCTCCTTTTTACATCTTAGTTCCAACACTGTTGGTGAGAAATGCAGGGTGTTTCAAAATTGATATCGGGGTTTTAAGTCTTCGTAGTGCTTATTACATTTTACATACAATTATAAACAATACATCGAGTAAAAGAGCACCTCAAACTGTCTTTGCTACAAGTGTTCGATGTGTGATTCATTCGTCACACGGCACACATCTAGTCGATAGGCGAGAAAGGCCCATAAACTTTCCGCCATATGGCACAAAACACATTCAATTTAGGGGAGTCTCGTTTCAATTGTAATATCTCCTGAGGATTTGCTGACGGCCAGATGCAAACGTTATGAGTGTTTACATTAGCTGTTAGGTGAATTGTCGATTTATCACTGAAGACGACACGATGCAGAAAATCTTCATTGTTATGCAGCAATATTCCACTTGCGAAATTGGAACGTAAACCGTAGTCTGTAGGCTTTAGATCTGTAGCAACTGCAAATGATAAGGACGTAGTTGCAAGCGTCTCCTTAATATTCCTCACACAGACGGTAGCACTGTAACTACAGATTCTGTCTTTATTAAAACACAAAAAGATTTCTGCTCTCTAGTCTCCATCTTTGCTACTTGCTCTTTCTAATAGCAAACAGAAGAGACAATGCATGTGCATGCGTGCGTACAAAACTGTTTGAATTGCTTCATTTCATATATTTATAATTGTAAGTTAATTGTAATAGATACTACGAAGTTTCAAAATCTTAATGTTAATTTTGAAACACCCTCCATTACTTCAAATTGTGTCGTCCTATATTCATGTCTTGTATATACTTATCATCAGGGCCGGCCCTAGGCAATTTTTCACCCCGTGCAATCGCATAATTTGCCGCCTCGCCCTTTCTCCAGAAAGAACAAATCTTAAAAGTCATGATTTTAAGTATGCTACTCCAGCATGAACAACGAAGGGAGGGTAAGTGCAGTCGCACTCAGAAAGGCTTAAATACTTTCTAAAAATACAATACAGTTGTGTCTCTTTTTTTCTTTAAATATTAATCTATTATGATAGTGAAAGATAAAGCAAACACACCTGCAGAGGAAAGATGGTAATCCTTTTTATAGAATTCGATATCGAGCTTCAATCTCAATGTATTAGTTTGCAATTCCAGTGCAACTAGCTCTTTTATCTTTATTTCTTTATTTTTCTTCTACATCTGTTAACATTAAAAAAAAAAACTTGTTTCTATCTGTAATGATAAGGAACTTGTTTCTGACAAAAGCAAGACTGGTTGTTATATCAAAACTGTGATAACTTACTAAATCGAACAGATATTCGCTACTATTCGAGAATTGAATTTTTGCATTTGACAACAATGGAGCAATTCGTGATCGGATTTATTCGACCATTTGCTTTGGTATTGTCCATGTGACCTTAAACTAATGCAACCTTAACATAATTTATGAATGTAGTATTCAAATAGGTCAGCTTAGTAAATGTAACTACCATCATCATGAAGTCTGTTTCCAACAAGAAATATTTAATTTAAATAATATACTTATGACAGATTTTGCCGTACCTTCCAAACTTGCCGCTCCATGCAAATGCACGTGATGCATATATGGTAGAGCCGGCTCTGCATATTATATATATCTAGACGACAAATTGTATATATATATGATATTTAGAAAAATACTAATAGGAAATTAGTATTAGTTTTTACCTTTAGACATGTTATTTGAATTTTATACTGTTCGTGACATTATTTTCGTACTTATTAAAGGCCTGCTTTCACGGAAAAACAAAATTTCATTTCTACTTTTATTTCTTAGTTGATATTGATGAAAACTGCTGAAACCCGAATTGTTAGTAGGTATGCTATTCATATAAATTGTAAAATATTTGTAGCGTATCAGTATCTAGCGTTTAATTTTTGTTGCATTTTACGGTGATTACACGTATATAAAAATATTTCATACTTAAATAGACCTAAGATGCATTACAAATGACTATTTGAAAAAAAAAACGAAATTTAGAAAAAAAAACGAGAGGCAATGTTTTTTTTAAAAAAACGTACATTTCTGAAAAAATACGAACAGTTTTTTTTCTATTTACAACACTATTTGCTATTTTATTTCAAAACTTAACTTTCATATTGATGTATGTAATTTATATTAGATTGCATTACTGCAATACAAAAGCAATGCCGAAGGCGTTATTCAGAGTTATAGGCTATATTTTTATGCATTTTTTACTTCTAAAGATTTTGCATAAACATTATTCTTCTCATGCTAAGCCAAGTACTTCTACCAATATATATAGGTACGGTATATCATCATCATCATCACAGGTATTCTGCCTTTATTGGCAGGTCACTTGCCGCAGCTGAGAAGCTTCCATGCTCCACGGTCCTCTGCTAACCTTTTCGTCTTCGCGTATGATCTTTCTGTTTTAATATCATCCATTAATTGTAGTCTCCTCCGCCCCCTCCCTCTCTTTCCCGCCACCATACCCTCTAGGACGTCCTTCATGATACAATCTCTTCTTAGGCAATGTCCCAACCAGTTTCTCTTCCTCTTCCTAGTAATATCTAAAAGTGTTCTTTTCTCACCCACCATTTCTAACACTCTCTCATTCGTTTCCCGCTCGATCCAACTAATTCTTCCCATTCTTCTCCACACCCACATACTAATTCTTGCCACAGGTACGGTACAGAGTTGGCGTGGGTCAATGAAAACTTGACCCACGACCCACTGACCCACCACCCAACGTGACCCACGACCCACTGACCCACCACCCAACATGACCCACTCTGACCCACGACCCACCACCCACCGTGACCCACTATGACCCACCAACACTATGACCCACTGTGACTCACCATGACCCACCACCCACCGTGACCCACCACCCACCATGATCCACTTTGACCTACTCTGACTCACCAAAATCCATCGTCATCAACTCTGAACACGATCCACGGCCTCTTTTGAACTGACTAAAGAGTTTACACTTGTAATAAAACAAGACTGTGAAATTGTCACTAATCGGAGTTTGGATTTCTAGTCAATCGCTCAAGCACCACTCTGTTACAATAACAGTGGATCTGACCTTTACGATATAAAATGGTAAAGTGTTTGTCAGTGAGGAAATTGAAACAGTTCGAGGTGGGGGGAAATTAGTGTGTGCCTAAAATATACTTGTACTAAGAGAGTATTCTTTCAAGTGTTAATTTCTGAACGCATTCCAAAAGAAACTTCTATTCGCAGGAAAATACCCCTGTACAATATGGAAAAGGTTATGGTTTCTCAGTTCACAGTATTTTTCTCACAAAAGACTTGAAAAATCAGTTGTTCATAGGGTATAAAGGTGCTCGGGTACCCTCTGTGAGAGCATCTCCATGAAGTATGCTCATAATTGTAATTTGTGTAATCAGTAAAACACCACGTTAAATTTAAGTTACAAACATGCATAATTGCAATTATTATGAATATTTATTCAAAGTAGTTTACCTAAAGCAAAAAAGAGACTTACTAAAAATTAGGTACAAAGTTGAATAACACAAATAAGCCATTAGTAATACAAGTATACATTTTCCGTAACTCGTAATTTTCCACCTTAAAATAAATCTGAAATCAGATTTATTTCCTGTTGGTAACTTTTTGGCGGTAAATCATCCTCAGTGGAATGATGTCCATCCTTCAGCCAAGAAATAACTAGCTCGTCTACTTTGAGCTTGTCTAGCGGTGGGCCATTAACATTGATGAACAACAAGTTAGACAATGTTTGAGCACTTAGTCTATTTCTAATATCAGTCATCTGTAAATTCATAAGTGGAAATCCCCGTTCGCACTCTGTCGTGGAAATTGATAATATTTCTACCCGGTTTCACCAACTTCTCATCGACAATCTACTTGTTAGACTTAAGTCTGATAACGATTTTTCTTGGTCAGGTTTCAAATACTCAGCAAGAAGCATAATCTCTCTATCACCATACAACATTTTTCCATATCGACCATGTCAGTTGGCAATGTCGACCCATGTAGAACAGAAACTTCATCTACCACGCCTTTGATAGGGAATCTTGTGAATAAATTATCAATTAAAGCCTGATAAACTGATGATTTCTTATTTGTTTATAAATTTAATTTTTGTAATTACACATGAAGGTTTGATACCATTACCAACTTCCTTCCCCCGTCTAGAAAGCGAAAGGGAACGAGGTTCCTGGAAAGTGTTCAGAGGTGAATGGGTATTTCCCTCCTTCTTCAACTTCAATTACCACACTGCTGATTGCCATGTGCCAAATTAAATTATTCATAGTATAATTTCAATTAAATTATCATAGTATAATTATTTCCTTGTTGAATTATCAATACTTTTCAGTGGAAAAAAGGATGAAATTTCAAAGTTCCAAATCAAAGCAGTAGACCTACGTAAAGAGAGAAAAAGTGTAAAATTTTCCATACAATTATGCGTACAATTCAAACTTCAAATTTCCGTGTAATTAAGCTTACAGTACAAATTTTATGCCTATTTTTCTCACAACTTTAGGGTTGATTGCCCTGTGCTGTAAGCGCTCCATATAATAAACATAAGCTTCAGCAATTATTATAGTAGAAAGCAATGGATATATGAAGCCAATGACTGTATTTTTTGTTTCTAATTTTTTTCTTAAATAACATCGATCGTTTTCGATCATTTTTACAAACCAACTCACTACCAATTTTCCATATATAGAAAGTGCCCCCCCCCCACATAAAGGTGAATTTAAAAAAATGCTAGGACACATTCTGTTTATTTTCAATAAAGAGTTAATACACTGAATTTCAGCTCCGTAAGTTTAACGGCTTGCGAGATACTTTTTTTTTTTTTTTGCAAAAATTCGGATCCTCACTACCTCCTTAGGATATTATGCATTATAATCAAAGCAATATAACAACCCAATTTGGATTAAGGCCAGTGGCGTAGCAGCTGCCCCCGCAACCCCCGCAGTGCGGGGGGGCCCCGATGTATGGGGCCCCGAAGTCTTGCGATGAATAAAGTTTTAAAGAAGTAGAACTTCCACCTTACTTGTGTCGGCTTTACAAGTGGGGCCCCTTCTCTATACTTTGCGGGGGGGCCCGCAAAAGTGTGCTACGCCACTGATTAAGGCCTAACTATATACCAAAAGTAATTTCATTTGACTTTGCAATTTGACTGTGATGATCAGGCACACATAGTTACATTCAATTTTTTTTATATAATAATTTATATATTACATTGATTCAAAAATGTATTTTTTCCAGTAGTTAGCTCTAAAAACTCTCTGGTCTCGAAAGCCAAGTAGTAGTGTAAGTCCTATTGCTATTATTACAATTTAAAATATGAATATCCAAAAGTGCCTGAAGTTCTTTTTTCACTTGGTTAGATATACTCACCTTAGGTAAGTAGACAAAAACAAGTGGAAAAGAAAGGGAAATGAAGGTCTTGAAAGTAAAACGGAGACAAAGTTACCAGTCCTCAGAAGATACTGTCTACAATGCAGTAAGCAGAGAGGGTCGGTAGATCATACTGAGTCGGTGGGTCACAGTGGGTCACGGTGGGTGGTGGGTCATAGTGGGTCACATGCTGTTGACCCACGACCCACTGACCCACCAAGAAAACTTGACCCACTGACCCACCGACCCACTGACCCACTTCATCTCTGGTACGGTATATAGTGTATTATAATTTATACACTATGTTAAATGTGGCAAGTGCAAAAATCAATTTTACTTTCTGCTCTGCCTAGAACATTGTTGACATTGCTTGGAAAGAACTGAAACATTTAATTGTTATTTATTTGTAACGGTATTCGTCCGACGCCATTTTCTTTGATAAGGACACCAGTGACTGCCATGATGTACTGTACAAAGCAGCCGCAAGCTCCCCTGTAAGCAATTGTTAACATATACGTATATGATTAACATTTTTCGAAGGCAAAAGCTAATTACTAGCTCAGGATAGTAATGCTCCCGGAAGTAGACGAAAAACACAGTTCTGATTGGTTGGCGTTATTTATGTCTTGCAACGTTGCATTCAAATAGCAGAATTCAGACGATTGTTGTTGTCGGTTCTCGTGGCCGAGTGGTAGCCGGTGGGTGTAGCCGAGCGGTCTGAGGCGTTAGGCTGATGATCGTGAGGTGAAGCCCATTGGGGGTTCGAGTCCCTCTGTAGTAGCAAGGGTGGAATTTTAACTCTCCTCGATGTTTCTGTGCTCGTGTCCCTGTCGTGTCTAGTAGTCCTGAAAAAGTAGTTGAAGTAGAAAATAAGTCAGGAAGTTAAAAAAAAGTGGGAAAAAAGTGGGCTAGCTCTATATGCTAATAACGAAAATATCTTTTGGCGTGAGTTCAAACCCGGCCCGAGGAAATTGTTTTTAAACATTTTTTTTACATTTTTATAAAACTTTTTAAATTAAAAATAATACGAAAATAATACTCAAAAATGTGATTTACTTACTCTTGTGCAGATAAGTAGTAGTAGTAGGAACGGGTTAGAAGCCCCGCAGGGCTCGTTTTGTTGCCCTTGTACTCCATGATATAAGGCTCGTTTTGTTTCCTTGTACTAAATGATATAGATTTTGTGACCAACTTAAAACAATTGACTAGGATAGCGCGTAAAACAGCTGGCTAGAGTAGCGCGCGAAAAAACGTACTTCCGGGAGTATTACTCTCCCGAGCGGGTCGTAAAAGCTAACGTTACTTATTAGAAGAGAGAAAAAACAATCCAAGCAGTTCTCACTGTCATGGCACCCAAGCAGGGGGTTTCTCACACCCTTTTTTATGCTAGTCACTTTGACCCAGGTGGATGAAACAAAGATCAGCAGTGTGTCAGAGATACAAACATCTAGAACCGGTTTTCTTTTATCTTCATTAAAATAATAATAATAAATACAAATTTCCACTTGTAGAATGCAATAATTTCGCGTAAGTCGATGAATGCTTTGTAATTGAATCTGGAACACTATCACAAAATCATTGGTGCATCGTTACTTGTCCTTAGTGCAACAACCCCTAACGTTAGTGCTCCATTAGTGTAGGTGCTACAAGTAAAATATCATTGGGTTCAGGGTGAACTTCCCCACACTTCAAGCACTAACGAAAAAAAATTGCGCCATTCGTTAGTGCATCATTAGAAAAAATAACAGTTTGTATGGAATTTGATATTGCTGAAATTGTCCCCCCACCAAAAATCTTGAATAAATCCCAAAATATAGTAACGCTAACGTTAGTGCTCAGTGCGTTTAACAGAACTAACGATGCACTTACGATTGCCGTTAGCCCCATGTAGCCTATGTACGTCAATTTGATATTTCTGAAGTTGGACCTACCACCAAAAATGATGAATAAGTTTCACAATAGGGTAATACTAACCTTAATGCTTAGTGCGTTTTAGTGCACTAATAATGCACTAATGATATGATAACTTTGGTGAAAATCTGCATAAAGACGGGTGGCGAGCAAACTTCATATGAAGAAAGAACCTCCACCAAAAGTCTTCAATAGCTCGTAAACTCTGATAGCAGTAACGTTAGTTCTTAGTGCACTAATGTACACTAACGATGTAATTCCGATGGGCGACGTTTGGTGTAATTTGGGAGAGGTAAGGGGCCAACATCAGACACGTAAGTTGATGGTTTGTTCATGGTAGATTGCGTAAGTTTAAGGCCAATATTCTCGAAATACAGGGAGGGTACAATTTAAAAAAAAAAAAAAAGTTGTGCAAAAGTGTACAAAATTCATACATTACTTTTGTCTACTTAAGTCATCGATATTAAGATTTCGCACTCCAAGTTGTAAGGTTGAGCTCGAAATTTTGGAGCTAATTTTCTCGAAACACAAGGTGGTACGAAATTATTTTGAATGGTGTACAAAATTCTACGGGAGGTGTACAACATTGTACGGGACATGTTCAATCATATCCACTAATTATATGTCTGATATTGCTAATCGGAACTCCAACTTGATGGTTTGCTTATAGTAGAATCCGTAAGTTTAAAGGCAATTTTCTCGAAATACAGGGATGTACAAACTTTTTTTTAAAGGAGTACAAAATTGTACAAAATTCGTAGATTATTTTTATCTACTTAAGTCTTCGATATGATGAGCCTGCCCTCCAAGTTGATGATTGAGTTTGAAATGTTGGAGCTAATATTCTCGAAGCACAAGGGTGTACAAAATTATTTGAATGGTATAAAAAATTCGACGGGACATGTGCAATCATATCCGCTAAGTATATGTCTGATATTGCTAATCGGCACTCCAGCTTGGCGGTTTTCTTATGGCAGAATCCGTAAGTTTAATTCTAATTTTCTCGAAATACAAGGGTGTGCAATTTTTTTTAAGGTGTACAAAAGTGTACAAAATTCGTAGATTATCGTCATGAAGATTCCGCGCTCCAAGTTGATGGTTGAGTTCGAAATTTTAAAGCTAATTTTCTGGAAACACAGGGGTGAACAAAATTATTTGAATGCTGTACAAAATTCTACGGGAGGTGAGCAAAATTCTATGGGACATGTACAATCATATTCGCGTAGTATATGTCTAATATTGACAATCAGCACTCCAAGTTTATGGTTTCCTTATGGCAGAAACCGTAACTTTGCCATTTTTTTTCGAAATACAAGGGTGTACAATTTTTTAAAAAAGGTATACAAAAGTGTAGATTAGATTATTAAAAGTGTACAAAATTCGTAGATTATTTTTGTCTACTTAAGTCTTCGATATGAAAATTCCGTACTCCAACTTGATCGTTGAGTTCGAAACTTAGACGGTAATTTTCTCGAAACACAGATGTGTACAAAATTATTTTAAAGGTGTACAAAATTGTACGAATTCGCATATCATTTTTAGCTACCTAAATCTCGGATCTGGTGATTCTGCACTCAATGGTCAACTTGGAATGCGGAATTTTGATCGCAAATTTCTGGAAACACAGGGATGTACATTAAAAAAAAAAAAAGATGTACAAAAGTGTACAAAATATGATCAAAATTATGAACATGTTTCATATGTGATTTGCCGATTCCGCACTCCAAGTTGACGGACCTTTATTAAACGTTTAATATAGTGTTTATGTATTTAATTCGACATACTTTTCCAGAGGTTTGCCTCTGAAGCGCCACCTACTTAGAACGGTGACGATTTTTGAAACAATCCTTCCTACTCCTATTCCTGGGCTTTTCTCCGCGTTTTTTCAGGACACTGTTCATCAGACTTATCTCAGCCAAGGGTGTACAGTGTCACTGCATTAATAGGAGAACTGTCTTACCTGGACTACTATCCAAACGGGTAGTCCAACCTTGCTATCAGATCATTACATTACATTACATCACATCTCATCTCATCATATCCACACTATCGTATTGTCTTTGTTTTCTGGGCCTTAGCTCACTGGATAGATCTCACTATGGCGGACTCTTTCACGAAACCTGGCAAACGAACAAACGGTCGACATCAAAATTTACCTTCTGTTGTTGATGGACCATCCGTTTGTCCCACGAAGGTGGGGCCACGGAAGGGACCGTCAAAATCACAACAAAGCACTTCAAGCTCTCGCCAACGGAGAGACTCTCAAACTTCCGGCACATCTGTTGCATCTTCCGCTTCAGTTCGATCCAGGTCACGTCAAACCAAGAGTAGCTATGCCGCCCGAGTCTAAGACTCACCTCCAAAGAAAAAGCATCACACGGAATACTCTGATAATGACACCATGGATACAGGAAACGCACCAGCAGCTTCTACTCTTCCAGCTGTTCCAACAACATTTTCCATCCTTCTTCGTAATTATGATCCCAAGTTCTCAAATGAGAAATTTGTTGCTCTTCAGCTCAGGAAATACCTTCCACGTGCTTCCATCAAGGAAATCGTGCACACCAGAAACGGCTACATCCTTAAAACATCTGATCCCGATCTCTACAACACGATCCGGAACAAAGTTCCTATCGATACCTTCGGGGCACAAGCCGAAATCACTCATCTTAACACTTCGACTCGAAAGCAGCCCCCTCCACCTCGGAGGCCGTCCCAACTTTCAGTTGTCATCCGCGGAGTCGACCCGTCTTACACGGACGAGGAAGTTCATGATGAACTCAAACTGGATGGTTTCACCATTTCCAAAGTTCTTAGAATCCGCAATGACCGTGGGCCAACTTTCATGGTTCGCATTCTTACCCCCCATCAGGAGACAATAGACGACCTGCTTGCTCATGGAGCTTACATATACAATCGGAAACAGAGTCGAACCATCACGTTCAATGGCACCATTACCAGTACGTTGCGAACGTTGTCAGGCATATAACACCCATAGTACAGCTGAATGTAAGAATGATTTCAAATGTGGCTACTGTGCAGGACCACATTCTACACGCCTATGTACTAATTTGCATCAGCCGGCGAAATGCGCTACATGTCCAGACAACCACCCTACATATAGTTACAAATGTAAAGCGAAACCGGAACCAACGCCGCAACATCCTGAATTGGTTGTCCCATTACGTGTAACGTCCATTACTCCCCCCACCACGCCTACAGTAGATACTCCAGTTACCGTAAATCAACTGCTCACCTTTCTAACCCTTGCGCTACAGAATATCCATCCTTTCATCCGTCCACACATTTTACAGCAAATCACACTTGCAGCCAAGGCAACATTTCACATTCACTTCACCGCAACATATTCTGGGACTTCAGTACATTTTCATGCATCTCCAACAACTCCAACCAGTTAAATTTCATTTCATCATGGCACTTAACTTTCTATATTTGAACATCAGATCCTTTTCAAAGAACAAATTACTGTTTGAAACTCTGTTACTAGAGGAACATATCTCAGTTTTTCTCCTCAATGAAACATTTCTAACCAAATCAACTCCATGTCACCTACCGGGATATACAATTCTACGCGCTGATAATCTCCTGCCTGCACAGCGAGCTAATGGGGGTGTAGCGGTTGGGTTTTCATCTCATTTGCCTTATCGCCAGTTCTACTGTGCTCTTACACCGTTACCTGAATACATCATTACCACTGTGTATTTCAAATCTATTATCATTACTGTTGCAACTGTCTACATCCGGCCTAGGCATCCCCTTCCGCTACAATTTATACAGCACATTTCAAACACCTATCGCCATTACATCATCATGGCAGATTTAAATATGCATAGTCGCTCAGATCTAGATCGTACCAATTTTGCAGCTTTTATCACCACACACACCACTGGAATCATTCATCAGTTGCCCAAACCTACTCGCCCAGAGTCAAATACCACACCTGACATCATTATAACATCCAGCAATCTCCTAACTCATAGCAACATTGCAGTACTCGATACACTAGGTAGTGATCACGCTCCTGTTAAACTCACCATAAACTTCCATTCTACTGCATCATCTCGCTCGCAAATGCCTTCCCGTACCTGTTTTCGATTTGATAAAGCAAACTGGATCAGCTATCGCTCTTACCTCACTCAATGCACTGAGCACCTGTCATCCCCCACTACAGAAGACGATCTATACACCACGGTTGATACACTTACTCAAACCATACAGGAAGCTAGCACTCTCTTCATTCCCACTAGCAAAAATATCCCATATCAACCTCGACTGCCCCCACATTATCTGACTATGATCTCACGCTCTCGTCAACTCTATCGAGATTACATTCGCACCAGAAATCCTGACGCCCTACTCCATCATCAACAATTGCAAAGAACTGTGCGCAACTACATCCAGGCATATAAACTTCGTAGTTGGGTTAAAACCTGCAATACCCTGTCCACAACCAGTCATCCTACCAAATTCTGGAAAAAGTTTAACGCTTTGTGCGGCAAGTACACAAAAACACCGTATCCAATTCTGATCGGCAATTCTGCTGCTCAAACAGATAGGGAGAAGGCAAATGCTTTCGCAGACCATCTGCAGAACATCTTCACCCCACCGCCACCTGAAACTACACCCCATGTTGCAGACAGTGCTGACACCTCTCCATTCTTGCAACCAAACACCATGCATGAACTCAGTGTAAACCAGGCTATTACTTCACCTATCACTGTTGAAGAGGTAACAGATACTGTCAAACGTAAACGAAACACAGCGCCTGGCTTTGATAATATTACCTATCGCCAGATCAGAGAGTGTCCACCTACATTACTTGTTCTTATCGCCAATCTCTTCACCTTCGTACTGCGTACAGGTTACTTTCCTCTACCATGGAAAACATCTAAAACTCTTATGTTTCCAAAACCACATAAGCCTCCCCATGAGATCTCTTCTTACAGGCCAATACAGCTCACAAGCACATTTAGCAAAATTCTCGAACGCATTCTCGTTAAACGGCTTCATACTTACCTCAACACCAGAAATATCATTCCTCTCAGTCAAGCAGGCATCCGTCCTTGTTTCTCCATAAACGATCAACTCTTACGTCTCACAAGCCTTATCACTACGCATTATAATAGAGTGAAACCATCCTGTTTAGTCTTATTTGATCTCGAGAAAGCTTTCGATAAAGTGTGGCATCTCGGTCTTATTTATAAACTGATTAGACTCCAACTTCCTCCAGCATACATACGACTTATCTTTAACTTCCTCTCAGGTCGTATCACCTATGTTGCCATTAACGAACATTTATCTCATCCCATCTTCTTACTGTCAGGAGTTCCACAGGGTTCTGCCCTTTCACCTTTGTTATACATTCTGTTTGTTGCTGACATGCCACGCCTTCCCGACAACATTTATTCTTTCCAGTATGCAGATGATACTGCTTTTCTCGCTCTAGGAACATCCATCCAGCATATAAATAAGATCTTACAAACCGCCATCTCTGACTTCTGCCTTTGGTGCCGCCACTGGAAACTCACCATCAATGCTACAAAAACGCAGGCTATCATTTTCATTCCACCAAAGAAAACAACCAAAGTCCGCAGAAATCGATCTTGCCTATCTCTCCACGTAGACCAGGTTCCTCTGCAAGCTACAAAAGCAGTCACATACTTAGGCATCACGTTTGACACACACCTCACCTGGATGCAACACCTTAAAACAATTTCAAGTAAAGCTTACAATCGTCTCAACCTGCTTAAACGTCTCGCAGGAACGACCTGGGGTCTCAAATCACACACAGTCTTGAACACCTACAAAGTTTTTCTTCGCTCTACTCTCACCTATGGTTTCACAGCTTGGATTGCCGCATCAGAAAAATTCTACCACAAACTTCTCATTCTCGAACGCCATGCCTTCCGAATTGCTTATCGCATCAAATTACCTAGCCCCACACGAGAATTATATCAGCGCATTACTTTTCCCGCCCTACAGTACCATCTTGAATCCCTCCGACTCTCATACATACGCCGCCGATTTCAAATCCAACATCCACTACTTTTCGATACAATGCACTATTTAGCACTAAATCCTACACCAACCCGTTATCTTCACACTCCATTATCTCTCTTGTTTACCTTATACCATTACACTCTTCCTCCTGATGATCCCTCACTCTTGCTTCTGAACGATTACGTCACTCATGCTCATTTACCTCTCATTTTTCCATCATTTCATGCACAGTAATATTCTCATACTAACCTGGGTTCATCATGTCTCTCATTATAGCCTAGAGTCCCCCTAGGCAAGAAGATAACTGCATTCGTCCGCTAACATTTTCCTATGTATTGTCCTGTGATTGCACCTCATCTCATACTTCATCCTCATCAATTATGTAACTGTACTACTACATTCCTCTCACTTATCTTCTATTCTCCTGATCGTGTTTATTGTATATTGTTTAGTGTTCCTCATTTAATATTTTGTAGATCATTGTTCATCTACATTCCTAACAGCTATGTATGTATGTTTTATGTTGAATATATGTATTTATGTTTATCTCACCACCTAATGTTAAGGAACGCAAAGTTCCTTATGACCATTACTACTATGCAATAAATAAATAAAGCACTTAGACCAACCACCGACCTAACAACCAACAATCCTTTCAAATCGCTTCCCTAAAAGAGGGCGTAACCCTCTCAGAGGTAGCTAGCCTTAGCTAGCAATGTAAAAAAAAATTAATTCGATTATATATGTCATGCATTTCTTTATTTTTAAAGATTTTGCATAAATATTATTCTTCCCATGCCAAGTCCAGCATTTCAGCCAATAAGTATTTATATAAATCTTTCGGTTTTATTATACATTCTTGTTTCATTGTTTGGAAAGAACTAAAATACACTTAATTAGGCCCTATTATTTATTTCTAGCAGTGTCACAAATCTCTGCAATAAAGTTAATCAAACGTTGGCAGTTGTTGTTCAAACCTGAATAAACATAGATCAAACAACTGATATAAGAAAACATCGAAACGGAGGTGTAAGCGGGGGGCTGGCCCCCATTTTCTAACCCTTATATCTCTGTAAGTAAAGTTGCTGAAACGTTGAAAATTGTTGATCAAACCTGATCAGACGATTGACATCGAAAAAGTTCGAATCTGGCGTGATGGGGGGCTAGCGTGTAGTTAGCCCTCTACTAAATATCGCTTATATTTATGTTAGTAAAGCTGATCAAACGTTAAAAATTGTAAATCATACCTGATCAAACGATTGACATAAAAATAATTTTAAATTTAAGATGAGGGGGGGCTAATTACAAGCAGGTAATATTCCCTGGGTACTGCCTTCCTCTTCTCCCTGTCTATCCAGTGAAATAATAGTTTATTGAGACTTTTCAATGCTTAGACTTGAAGGTCCTACTCTTACCTTCACTTACAATTCTTTATAAGTCTAAATTATGCTCTACAGATGGCAGCACGCAGGTACTTGTTGGTAATTGATACAGATGACATACATTTTCGTGTTTACGTAAGCATTTATTCATGAGGTTCCTTTTAATATTATAAGAGTTTAGCTAGTATGTCTAAAATGTGCAGTCTTCACAGCCTTTGTACATATGAAACAAGAAATTAAAGGTGCGCACTAGTAAACTTGTAGTAATTCCAGAGTCAAGATGGATGAAAATAATAAAAAAAAAATATGCTGCAGGAGAACTATGCCACTTATTGAGATGAAACTGGTACTGAATTATAATCGTTAATTATCGTTATAATTCAGTACCAGTTTCATCTCAATAAGTGGCATAATTCTCCTGTAGCATATCTTTTTTTAAATTCACAAATAGATTTCTCTAATCCCCCCCCCCCCCCGAAAGTTACACATGAGGATTTACACTAATGTATACCATTTTGTTCAGCTCAGTAAGGCCTATTGATTGGTACTGACTGATTTTCGGACAATTTCTTTCTTCCGTTAAAAACTAATAATGTTGCGGAATTATAAGTCATGTTCTTATTCAGTTAGCACTAAATTGATCAAAGTGTAGCGTGAATTCTAAACAACACAAACATTTCTATCGAAGTGCTAATTTTTCATTCTAAGCAGTATTTTAACATGTTCATCCCAACGAGGAGTCAGCAGGGACGTGTGACTCCCTAATATAGGGAGGCGCAGGGAAACGGGAAATTTTGAACGTTATTGTTGGCAACATTGCAGTGTCGGCATTATTCGAAACCGATGCGTAAGTGCTGTGAACGCGAGGCTGACGAGAAAGCCTCGCCAGCCTCGTGTGAACGCGTTGCCATTTAGTAAGCATGCATGATTGGAGAGAGAGTGTGCTGTAGCTCTGAGAGTGTTTTACAAACAGTGTGATAGTGTGATATTCCATGGCCTGCGAGATCCCCTGCTCTTAGTATGTGCGATTTCTTCCTGTGGTGACATCTTAAAGGCAAAATGTACCGCACACATCCTGCAACTATTCATGAACTGAAACAGAAGATTGAAAAGAAAATCACTGCCATTTCCCGAGACATGCTACACCGAGTATTCCAGAGTTTCCATAAGAGGCTAATGTGAACGCCGAAAGGGAGCACATCTTTCCGATGTGATCTTTAAGAAGAGATAGTTTGTGACATTTCGTAATGAAAACACAAATGGGATACTGTATACATGCACTTTCGTCAATAAAACATGTTTTCCTGTGTTTGTTCGTGCAAATTACGTTACTACAAAATTTAGGGTTTCTCTGCACCACAATGTATATTCCACAATATGATATAAAACTTACGTGAAGAAGATTCAATTGTATCGAACACGAACAAATATCATCGTGTATTTTGTTTAGTATCTCTCACATAAAATATATTATTATTATTTCAGTGAGGAAACAAAGCAGCGTTTCAAGAATTGCATTTACTGTCCAACACACACAAGAGTGGCTTCTTATTTAATTGGAATTATGCTGGGCTACTACCTCTATCGAAATAAACAGAAACCTTTACAATTATCAAAGGTACGTATTGACACAAAAATAAAGTCATTTTCGAGATGCATACAGGACCATTAAACCTGTATATTCAATATACAAAACCGACATTATATGATATACTGTGAAAATTTAATGAGATAACTGGTACTACTGCAGCTGACTGCAGAAAATTACCTTAACACATGACTGCGTTGGAGAATAAGAGATGGTGCTGCAAACAATAAGAATTGATGAGCTTTGCTCTCAATGTTTATTCAATTTTTATTATTTATAATTCATTACTTTGGACAATTATTCTATTTGTGACAATCTTATAACACTGTATTTCAATTTTAATATACTCATGCACCGCTTATCCTTTATTGTTACAATAACAGTGTGAAAAACTATATTTCAAACAGGCAATTTCTGCCATTTTGGCTCGTGCCATTTTAATACATATGCTTACTTCAAACAAATTTGATTTAAAACAAATTTAGTGAAATAGTCCACAAGGCTCTACGGCTGGGACTTCCTTTATAAATCTTCCGAAAGGGAGATAACTGAAACTGAAACTGAAACTGACTGCGTTGGCAAACACTTGATTGGCTTTGCAAAGGGCTTTCCTAAACCCGGTAACTTTATAATCTTTGCCAAAACAGACAATAACTGACAAGTAGACCTCACCACTTCGCCGTTGCGTTAGCAAAAGGAAACAACTACTGTCCTAGAGTAGGGTTGAATATAAGATATTGGCAAAAATTTTAGCTGCTAATGAGCACTAGAAATATGGGAAAAACGAAATAGAAACATGAGTGTGGGAAAGTCAAGTACAATATAATTTGATAGTTGCAAGACCGATATTTTTTCGAAGTAGATGGAGGAACAATAGTTATGACTTCAACTATGTAAATCGAGTTAGGAGGGATGTTTTTATGGCATTCCAGATCATGGCCGCCATCTTGAAATCCGCCATATTGGATCGACGTCAACTTTTTCAAATGGAAAGAGGGCCATGTGAGGTATCAAACAACAATGATTTTTTCCACTCAATCTCATACACTAATTAGTTTTTCCATATCTAGAACGGTTTACAACTTACAGTTCTTTGAATGTTGAAAAATTCGTTGTTTGTAGCAGATAACAGATAACTATAGTGACAATGAACATAGCTCCAGAGACAGCATTCTTACAGAACAAAATTACGGCAATGCAAGAAATGAAAGTCCTCAGCATTCATAAAGTGGTTCTGATCTCGCCACTTCGTGTGTGCGTTTGTAGACTCAAACTGAAACTATAAGCAGTTGGGGCAGCACGATGAAGAGAATAGCAATAGTAGTAATGGCCTGACTTGGCCTAACTTTGGACTTTGACCCCGACCTTTATGACGTCATAGGTCAAAGGTCAATGACCTTGGCCCGGGTTCAATGACCTAGGGGTACCTAGGACCACCCCCTCTAAATTTCGGCAGGGGTACCATGGCCCACCCCCTAAATTTTGGCACTGGTACATAGGACCACCCCCTTAAATTTTGGAAATTGCCAAATCTAAAAATTTGGTGTGGTAGCCTAGGACCATAGTATGTACCTCTATTAGATTGGGTGTCTATGTCGTTCCCTTTCATGGGTAAAAAATTGCCAAAATTTCAAATTTCGGGGGTTTTTTGACCTAATTTATCCCCTTTGATGAGATGTTATTACCTTATATAGTTATATAGGCGTATACAGGGGTCCATTACCTTTCACAAGACATGGGTATATTTGTGCACCCCTTGAAAAATTTGGGAGGGGTACCTTGGCCCACCCCTTAAATTTTGGAAATTGTCCAATTTCAACATTGGGTATTATAGTACAGGACCCTAATATGTATTATCATAAATTTGGGTGGTCCACCTCATTCCCTTCTAGGGGTACAAAACTGCCAAAAATATAAACGTAAGCATTACGTTATACCACGTGTTTGGTTTTTGGTCGATTTTATCCCCTTTGATGACGTGTTATTATCCTATATAGTTATATGGTCATGTATAGGGGTCCATTCCCTTTCATAAGATATGGGTAATTTGTGCACCCCTTTAAAAATTTGGGAGGGGTACCTTGGCCCACCCCTTAAATTTTGGAAATTGCCCAATTTCAACATTGGGTATTATAGTACTGGACCTTAACATGTATCATGATAAATTTGGGTGGTCCACCGCGTTCCCTTTTAGGGGTACAAAGTTGCCAAAATTTTAGTACAACCACGTGTTTGGTATTTGGTACATTTTATCCCCCTTTGATGAGGTCCTATTACCTTATATGGTTATATGGTCATGTATAGGAGTCCATTATCTATCATAAGACATGGGTACATTGGCACACTCCGGGAGGGGTACCTTGGCCCACCCCTTAAATTTTGGAAAATGCTCAATTTAAACATTTGGTATTATAGTACAGGACCTCAATATGTATCATGATAAAATTGGATGGTCCACATTGTTCCCTTTTAGGGGTACAAAATTTCCAAAATATAGACGTTGTACCACGTGTTTGGTTTTTGGTCCATTTTATCCCCTTTGATGAGATTCTATGATTACAGGGGTCTATTTCCTACCATAAGACGTGGGTATATTGTTGCATCCTTTTTAAATTTTGGCAATGGGGGGTCCACTGAAATTGTCCAATTTAAGCATAGTACAGGACCTCAATATGTTTCGGTGGTCCTATTGTCAAAATTTTAAGTACAACCACGTGTTCGGTTACTGACTCAATTTATCCTATTTGATAAGGTATGGACGGGTATCCCCTTTCAATTTGGTAGGACCCTTCGGGTGTAGTACAGTCACGTGATCAATGATTTTGGTTTTGATGCGCGACGAGGTCCCTGGTCAATGTTCTCTAGGAATTAGGTGGAAACTTTGCCCAGGGTTCTCGTCTTATATCGCACAGTTCTTTAGGAGAATCTGATAACGTTGTATGTGGAATGGACAATAAAAACACATAAATAAGTATAAATTGTATTTTATTCATTTTTCTGGTTTCTTCTTTTTCTTTCTTATTGACAATGTTTGTATATTGAGCTGGGTTTCTTCATTAGACCGCCTCCTCTTCTTGATTGTGATGATTTGTTTCCATGTTTTGCAGCATAGCACCCGTTTGCAAAACTTCGTATTGTGAATTCTGTAAAAAGAACGAGGAAAAAGATGATTAGTATAGAAATAGATGATGATAAAACAAATACACTTTCAATGATAAATAAGATAAAATTACCTGGAAGGTATATTGCAGCAGTCTACGATCATTAACCGTGGGTACTGTTGTGAACAAATATTGAATTTCACGCAGAGATTTTCCTTGGGCTTTACAGCACAAATAAAAATAAGCATAATAGCCACATACGGATGAACCAAGACTTTGCCTTTGGCTATTATTATATTTATAGTACATACAATGAAGTTTTAAGAATGCAACATGTTGTGGTACATAAGGAGGAAGGCCATAGCTGTCAAAATATTCTCCAACACCGCGATGATCAATATAAATTGCAATCCAATGGCTTCCTAGTTTTGTGGATGGATCTGTATTTACAATGATTGCCAGAGGAAGAGAAAACCGTGTGGGCAACTCATCGCTTGCAAATACCCCGGTAAAATGATTTCTGAATAATGGACTACCGTTTAAAGCACTAGCTAATTGTAATGTATTCAACATCGTGAATGGAAATGATACATAATGTATACGTACCTTGTAATTTAAAAGTCCAGGATAATGTTGCGCTGGTGGTCGATCTCTAGGAGTGAGGAAAACTCCCCATATACAATACAGTTTACAGGTGCTGCTAATTTCTCTTGGAAATGAACTTCCAATCGGATGGCGCCATGTCGTTGTAAATTCCAATAGTGACAATCTCCAGCAGAAGAATCGGGAGTTAGGTCAAATACAAACAGTGTATATCCATTCTTGTAGTCGGCTCTTGAAATTGTATTTCCAGTATTGGTAAAATGTATGCCAGAGCCTGAGAACAATGTGTGGTACGATGAAATGTAGAGATTTTCTTCAAAGTTTTGTTGCAATGGTTTTGAAGGTACAGCTTTTCCATCCACATACAATGTAAAGAAATTAATGTTTAGATGTTGAAATTCAAATGGATTGGTGGTAATAGTTCCACTGGGTGCTTCATTCGATGTAAATCCTACAATAATACGATTTGGCAATGTTCCCATAAACAGGTTATCAATAGTTTTGGATTGTATATCCTTCGGGATGGTAAATGATTTCATTTGAACCCTTGTCAGAGGATACTTTGCCGGTGTAGATTGTAAAATTTTAATGTGTGCCAATTTGACACTAGGGCTGATGCTGACTTTTTTCACCTGCAACGATGCATCTAGAATATTGATTTTTGCATTGACACCACGTTCACCGGCCATGAGACAAAAGTTTGGCTTTGCAGGAATAAGTTTCACACGTAATTCCACTCCATGAATTAAAAATTTATCTTGATTAAAAATGTCACAATGAAGATGTCCAATCATATCGAATTTCATACTTTGTTTTGTCAGTTCATAGCGTTGTTGAAATCCTTCGTTCTCACTTGTGGTTGCGTTCATATGACCAGCCGTATCTTGAAACCACATTGCTGTTTGTAAATGTGTATTTTTAGCTCCATCACTATAATTGAGTAGTTTTTCCAGGTACGAACGATATGGATGATTATGTGACGGAAATGAAATCAGTTTATTGTTCAAGTAGATTTGTACTTCACTAATCATAGCATTTAGAAAATCATTGACAGTTGCAATTGCTTTATCCGTATTGATGAAGGATGAATCATCTGGTTTCACAATTTGTGCTTGGATGTATAATAAGGTTTGTGGCAAATCAATGTATTCATCACTGCTACCACTCACTACAAATTCTATTGGTGAATTTTCAACTATTGAACTAATTGGTTTGTAGCCAATAATACGATTGTCCAGAACACTGGTTTGCGTGGTTAATGTTGAAAAAATGTCCAATTCACTTTTTACACATTCATAGGATTGATGATGTAAGAAAGCCATCGTTGAATTAATCAAAAATATCTGGTGACGATGCCAATGATCTCTTCTTCTTCTTATGTGATAATTTACGTCTCTTTGTAGGATTGATGATGTTGTTGATCGTTGGAAGGTCAACCTCAAACTGAGAGCAGTCATCCCATTTTCGTTTATGATATCCACTTCCCAGCATAGTTTTCAACTTATTTTTAGCTTTTTCTTGTAAATTTGATTTTGCCTCTTGCATACGTTGATGAAACGATTCTTCCAGCGGTTGATTCGAGATCACAACATCATTAAACATATTGGCACCTGATTTTAATAATTCTTTTCCCACAGTTTTAGCTCCTTGCTTCACAAGTGGTAACACTGAACGAAATAAGCCACCAAGGAAACTTCCAATGCCATGTCCTGCTTGATAGAGACTTCCCACATAGACGTTGCCGATACCGGATAACGCTTGTTTTTGGTAGTATTGCAAATACGGATCAGTCATGACGACGACGACGGAAATGTAGTTTTGTACACACCGTTCCAAAGGTGAATGGCATACGATGACCTGTGCTATCCCTTATATCGATTTGTATTTACTCAAAATTCATTTTTTCCACCGGAACATAATGTGCAGGATTAAAGATTTGTACTGCATGACTTCCAAAAGTATGATTCACAGGATCTATGTTGACAATTCGTAGCAAGGGTACCATTGTATCTCCAACAATGACAGATTCAATAATGTCACAATAGACGTACATTTGTGATGGTAAGCCTAATCGTACATCCGGTGTATATTGTCCCTTTTCCATATCTTTTAAGTCACTTTTTCGGTTCAAATCCAAGCATTAAACTAACACTTGGTGAGATTTGTACAGAAGTATGGATTTCCTTTTTGGGATGTCTTATGAGGCATATATTATTAGTTGCGTCATGAGATATAAATAAATTGGTTTCTTTATGATGTATATTAATTGCATGAATAAGATCCCGTATATTGTTATAATAGCGTACAGGGATCGTTACAACCTTCCACGGTTCTTGATCATTACTACTTGATGATTTGTAATATATTTTATTGTTTTTACTGTTAATGTTCAGCAAAGAATGTGGATAATGAATCTCTACAATTGCCACATCCCATTTCTGGCGAAACTCTACACGTCGTTGTAATTTCGTAATATATAAGTCAATGTATTTTCTGGAAAATAATCCATGGAACTATTACTGGGAAGTGTAACGTAAAAATCTTGATCAGGTTCCATTCTTCTTCTTCAATGAAGTTGCTGTGATCCACGAATTGAATGAGGAAGGATATCCTTTCCACTGGACGAGATACTCCTTTCTGCGACCTTTTGTTCTTGTACGTAATATTTTATCGATGAGGAACGTCGAAGGGAGCGGTACTGGTTGTAATTCTTTTCTGTAGAAAACACCATCGATGAGTTGATGATTTAAATCCTCTAGTCGATACACTGGTGGGTTTCTTGGTACAATGGCTTTTACTCTGAATATTTCCCAAGTCCAGTTCTCGAGGTAACCCTTGTCAAAGATACGTTTTGTTTTACTTATACGAACAGTATCACCAACAGATAAATCCGTATCTTGTTTTGAACGTTGTAGCTTTTTGTCGTATAAGTTATGCCACACCTCCAGTAAATTGTCCTGAGAAACGTTTGCAGGTGCCATTTTAATACTGGAATGCCGACTTTCATTGTATGCTTTTACAAGTAAAGGCAATACTTTGATGTAATTGTATGTTTGATATTTGGTAAAGTATTTCCACATACGATGTTTCAATGTCTGATTAAATCTTTCTGCGATGCTGGCTTTAATATCTGGATCCTTTGTTGTAACATGTTGCACGTTGTGTTTCCTGAGAAACTTTTGTACTGTCTTGTTGGTAAATTCAGTTCCTTGATCACTACGTAGCACAATTGGTTTCCTGTCCTGGAAAATCATTTCAAATGCATTCACTATATCCTCGGCACTTTTTGATTTTAGTGGTACAACCCATCCGTACCGACTAAACACATCAATCACTGTAAGAATATAGCGGTAATTGTCATTATAGTTTTGAAGTGATTGTAAATCATTTAAATCACATTCCCATTGATCATCGATATTGTTAACAAGATAAAAATCTCTACGGAAACGACGACGTACAGGACGATGTAACGTGTAGGTAGGTTGTTTGTTTAACCAATGTTTTATTTTGGCTAGAGGTATAGATTTTCCTGTGGCTTGCCATAATTTCTTTGCAGTAGAAAATGATGCAGGGTGTGCTGGATTGTAATAAATGGATTTCAACTTTTTGTTCATGGTTTGTACGTTGACCATTGTGGAATGATACGTTTTCTTTTTGGTCGGACTTCTAAAACATCATCATCATCATCTTCTTCTTCTTCTTCTCCGGAAGAAAATAATTCAGGTGCCGGTTTTGGTGGTGCAGATCCTTCAGATGCTGTTGTACTATTATGCTTGACAATATAGTTTAATCTCCGTGGATTACCAATCAATTCTTGAGGTATGTTTGACGATGCAAGGTAGTTGCAAAACAATTCCCAGCCTTGAGGATTAGAATGTTTCCTCGGTCGAGTCACATCGCACATTAAATCTACAATATTGGATCCATGTAGTTTATTGTCGTTGATGTACACTGTTCCTTTATGATCCCACGTAATTGCGTCATCTTGTTTTAAACGACGGAATAGTAGTTCGGCTTTCTTACGATACATTTGTGGTATTGCGGCTAAAATTTCTTGTTTCGTGCTCTCGTCAACATTCGGGACGTCACCATCAGGTTTCATTGATGTAATTGTAAGTGGTATTGGTTCTTCTTGTTTACGTATCACATAAAGATATTTCTGTAATATTCTATTGTACTGATTCCATTTTTCTTCATCACTTGAATACGATGTATTCAATATAGATTGCATTTCACGATCGAGATTAGATTCTCGATTTTCACTCACACGGGATGATGATGCATGCATTCGTTGAAGCATTTCTGGTGGCACTAAAACCATCTTCTTGCTATGTTCCATGATGTTTATTGTTTAAACAAAATACTGGATAACACACTTCCTACAATGGGTGCAAGTAATGCAGGTAAGAATCCTCCTTGTTGTACGGCTAAATGTTTCTTCTTTTTATCCAATGATTTTGCATTGTCTACGAGATAGCGGAGCGTGTTCTTGTAACGCTTTAATCTTGACTTCTGCGCACTTGTCAGTGGAACATTGCCTTTTAAGACATTATAACAACATTCACAAATACTATGAATTAATGAAGCGTCTGCATTGGCAATAATAGCTTTACGCAATCTTGGTTTAGCTTTGTGCAGAGCACGTAGCAGATCAGCGTGTTTCACTGTAGGAGACATCGTGACAGACTAAGTCATTCTTTTCACATGCACAATAATTTAAACATGTTTTGTTGGTACGTAAACATAATGATGCAAATCGTCGGGAAAAATATTTGTACGAAATCGCATTTCATCGGGTGTATCTTGTTTAAGATCCATCAGTAAATAGCCATGTGGATTTCTTGTTGCGTCTGCATAACTTTCTTGTAGAAACAGTGGATGCTCAGGCATGATTTGATAACTCATATGCTTGATTTGTGACTTGTCACGTGGGTTTTTAAACAACACCAAATACGAACAATTTAAACTCATATTTCTATTTGCTTTACTTTGATGAAATATATTTTGTGTTATAAAAATCACACTCATATTTCGATGATGTGATCGTTTTGTGAACATATCAACAGTATCACTATTCACTTCTCGCATATGGTCATCAATAATAATCAAATGTGGTCCATCTTGAGGCTGAAAATCTTTCATTCGTGGAAGTCCTTCGTGAAATTCTACTGGAACCGGCATTGTTGCATACATAATACCAGTATACATAATACCATTCAGCATAATACCAGTATATCTTACGAAATTTTGCATTGATCATTGTTGGGAGATGTGACAGTAATCGCTTCACAAAATACGTTTTTCCACACCCAATAGGCCCTGCGAGAATACAGGTAAATGGATGTTTCCACTGTGTATCCATGATGAACACTAACACCTTGTTTCAAAAATGATGCGTATTTAAAGCGAGTACAACAATTCTTACACTCATTGGTGTGAAAAGGAAAAATCCGTTCATCTGTTTATTGAATAGTTGAAAACCGTTTATTTGTTAATTGAATAGTTGAAAACCGTTTATTTGTTAATCGAATAGTTAAAAACCGGATACAGTTTAACGGTTAACCGTGAAAGTGGATCATTGTTTGATTTAAATTCTAATTGAAAAATTTTTCGTTTGAAATTTGTTTTGAAATTTTCGTTTCAAAAATTTTGTTTGAAAATTTTTTGTTTCAAAATTTTTGTTTCAAATTTTTAGTTTGAAAATTTTTTCGTTTCAAAAAAATATTGCTTCAAACTTTTTTGTTTTCAAAATTCTTTAGTTTGAAAAAAAAATTTTCGTTTCAAAATTTTTGGTTGAAAATTTTTTGTTTCAAAATTTTTGTTTCAAATTTTTAGTTTGAAAATTTTTTCGTTTCAAAAAAAATATTCCTTCAAACTTTTTTTTTCAAAATTCTTTAGTTTGAAAAAAAATTCGTTTCAAAATTTTTGGTTGAAAATTTTTCGTTTCAAAATTTTTGTTTGAAAACTTTGTTTGAAATTTTTTTGTTTGAAAATTTTTGAAAATTTTTCGTTTCAAATTTTTGTTTTGAAAATTTTTTAGTTTCAAGATTTTCGTTTAAAAGTTTTCGTTTCAATTTTTGTTTTTGAAAAACTTTGGTTTGATTTTTTTTAGTTTGAAAGTTGCAAAAAAAATTAGATGCCATGAATCTTCCCTTTCAAAGTTTCCACCTAATTCCTAGAGAACATTGACCAGAGACCTCGTCGCGCATCAAAACCAAATCATCGATCACGTGACCGTACTACACCCGAGGGGTTATACCAAATTGAAAGGGGATACCCGTCCATACCTTATCAAATAGGATACATTGAGTCAATAACCAAACACGTGGTTGTACTAAAAAAATTTGGCAATAGGACCACCGAAACATATTGAAGTCCTGTATTATGCTTAAATTGGACAATTTCAGTGGACCCCCTTGCCAAATTTTAAGAAGGGTGCATCAATATACCCATGTCTTATGATAGGAAATGGACCCCTGTAATCACATAAGGTAATAGGATCTCATCCAAGGGAATAAAATGGACCAAAAAACCAAACACGTAGTACAACGTATTTGTTACGTTTATATTTTGGCAATTTTTGTACCCCTAAAAGGGAACGAAGTGGACCATCCAAATTTATCATGATACATATTGAGGTCCTATATTATAATACCAAATGTTTAAATTGGGCAATTTCCAAAATTTAGGGGGTGGGCCAAGGTGCCCTTCCCGGGTGCACCAATGTACCTATGTCTTATGATAGATAATGGACCCCTATACATGACCATATAACTATATAAGATAATAGGACCTCATCAAAGGGGGATAAATTGGGCCAAAATCCAAACACGTGGTTGTACTAAAATTTGGCAATTTTGTACCCCTAAAAGGGAACGATGTGAACCATCCAAATTTATAGTGATCTATATTAGTGTCCTATACTATAATACCAAATGTTTAATTCGGTCAATTTCTTAAATTTAAGGGGTGGGCCAAGGTACCCCTCCCAAAAATTTAAAGGGGTGCACAAATGTACCTATGTCTTATGATAGGTAATAGACCCCTATACATGATCATATAACTATATAAGGTAATAGGACCTCATCCAAGGAGATAAATTAGGTCAAAAACCAAACACGTGGTATAACGTATTGCTTACGTTTATATTTTGGCAATTTTGTACCCCTAAAAGGGAACAAGGTGGACCACCCAAATTTATCATAATACATATCAGGGTCCTGTACTATAATACCCAATGTTTAAATTGGTCAATTTCCAAAATTTAAGGGGTGGGCTAAGGTACCCCTCCCAAATTTTTCAAGGGGTGCACAAATATACCCCTGTCTTATGAAAGGTAATAGACCCCTGTATACGCCTATATAACTATATAAGGTAATAACACCTCATCAAAGGGGATAAATTAGGTCAAAAACCCCCGAAATTTGAATTTTTGGCAATTTTTTACCCATGAAAGGGAACGACATAGACCCCCAATACTAATAGAGGTACATACTATGGTCCTGGGCTACAACACCAAATTTTTAGATTTGGCAATTTCCAAAATTTAGGGGGGTGGTCCTATGTACCCCTGCCAAAATTTAGGGGGTGGGCCATGGTACCCCTGCCAAAATTTAGAGGGGGTGGGCCATGGTACCCCTAGGTCATTGAACCCGGGCCAAGGTCATTGACCTTTGACCTATGACGTCATAAAGGTCGGGGTCAAAGTCCAAAGTTAGGCCAAGTCAGGCCATTACTACTGCAATATTGGTTGCCAATGGCATTCCTGGTCATAGCTGCTACGGTATAAGGTAGAAGCTTACGTGCATCGTGTACCATTCTACAGCGACAAACTCTTTGTAAGGAGACAAGTGCAGGAAATATATTATTCTCACTGTGAGTTCTACCCGTGAACTTGGAAGTGTTTGAGAAATAGTTATTTCGTTTATTGCATTAAGCCTGTAATTCTGAGGGGTGCGTGCGTGTGTGTGTGTTAGGGAGAGTGTGTGCAGGCAACAATAATAGACTAAAAAACGACACACCATGGCGTTAAATAAGACAAACATTGCTGTGTACTTCCTGCAGCAGTTCCAGACATTACGGTTCAAGCACAATGCAACAAATATATCAGAGCAGGAAAGAGTAATCGCAGATGACATAATTAGATTCCTAGCGGATGAAGAATTGGTATTCGAAATGGAATACACTCTGGATATTCTAGAGGTGGCACATCATAAGATAAACAATCAAGAAGCTAGTGTGGAAACGGAATGGTATGTGAATTGCTATTGGTCGAATACAGGGAGCAGGAATTCACTTATGCTGGATACCTGAGAATTATTTAATAATGAAGAGATGCGAAGAACAATAGCTCCACCTCGGAAATCAGTGGAAGTGTGACAAATTCCAAAAGGTACCACTGGCATATTTCAACCTTTAAATGCATTTTTTTAGACAATACAAAACATTGGCGTACTATATGTGATTATGCAATAAAGGACGAACATTCCCATTCAAAACTGCATGACAGAGATACTATTGTCACTCTGCATTCCCTTGTGTACAATCAATTTCAGTCTCCTCATTTCACAGGAATGATTCACTAGGCATTTTGTAAGTCATTATATATTGATGAGCCGATCGAATGGTTCGAAGTGCCGAAGAAGCACGCTTTCAATATTCCCAGCATTAACTTTTGTGATATTTGTGATGCTTCATTTTTTATTAGGTGCTCATGGTACTCTTCAAAATTCTATGTTGACCATTTTATGAATGCTGAGGACTTGCATTTCTTGCATTGCCGTAATTTTGTCCAGTAAGAATGCTATCTCTGGAGCTATATTCATTGTCACTATAGTTATCTGTTATCTGCTACAAACAACGAATTTTTCAACATTCAAAGAACTGTAAGTTGTAAACCGTTCTAGATATGGAAAAACTAATTAGTGTATGAGATTGAGTGGAAAAAATCATTGTTGTTTGATACCTCACATGGCCCTCTTTCCATTTGAAAAAGTTGACGTCGATCCAATATGGCGGATTTTCAAGATGGCGGCCATGATTTGGAATGCCATAAAGACATCCCTCCTAACTCGATTTACATAGTTGAAGTCATAACTATTGTTACTCCATCTATTTCGAAAAAATATCGGTCTTGCAACTATCAAATTATATTGTAGATGGCTTTCCCACATTCGTGTTTCTATTTCGTTTTCCCATATTTTTAGTGCTCATTAGCAGCTAAAATTTTTGCCAATATCTTATATTCAACCCTACTCTAGGACAGTAGTTGTTTCCTTTTGCTAACGCAACGGCGAAGTGGTGAGGTCTACTTGTGAGGAATTTCAATCTCACGTCATGTTTAGTTTCTTTTATTTAATGAAGTATTTGTGTACGACAAGGTATAAATGGCATGAACATCACAAGGGTTTTGGAAAATTTATGTATATGTAGATATGACTCAACAAATGCTAAACTCGCTTTTATCCTTAGATTTTTTTAGGAATCAAAAAAATCCTAAATTGAAAACAATGAACAACTTCACAGATATTAGGTTTCATAGGCGTTTTTCGAATTCCTTGGCACTGGTATTGTACAAGTTATCAACTCTAACGTATTATCAAAACTAAACTTAAAGATTTACTTTATAAAGCAGTATAAAAGTTCTTTTCTGATAGCATGAATAGAATAGTTTTACATTTACAAAAATTCAATTTTTCTTCAGTGGTTACCCTGTATACAAAATTCATGGAAAGGTCAGAAAATTAGTCTTCACTAAAATTATTCACAGTGCGTTTCATCTTTACATTTTTCCTTGTCGATAAGAAAATTTCAATTTAGCAAATATATATAGGATTATCAAATTACTAACATGGATAATATAATGTTTCTTTAATTACTATTTTGGTTCCAGGCTTTGGTTGCTTTAGGATGGATTCTAGCATTCAGCATTTGCTTCTGTATCACTGCCTATGTATGTATCTACAACCGATCAGACCACAAATTTAATCTCGTATTCGTAAGTTTATACACAGCCTTACACAGAATACTTTGGTCTCTCGCTATAGCGTGGATGATCTTTGCTTGTGTATCAGGATATGGCGGTAAGTAATACTTAAATAATTAAAACTTTTCTAACCAAAGTATATACTTAAATTAAAGTAATTCACGTCTCAATGAAGACAACGTTATATTATTGAAAGTGTTACGTTATTTTCAGTTATTGAAACCGTTATATATATATATATATATATATATATATATATATATATATTTTAAGAAATAGTTCCAGAGTCAAGATGGATGAAGTTATAAGTAATACTCTTCACAAAATACATTTTAGTATACAATACGATGAATTTGATTCAATAAAATGTTTCTAACACACCTTATAAAATATTGATCACTATATCGCCCAGATTTGTTCCTTATCTTTTACATTTTCTGATTAAAATAGCTCTGAAGCATGGTGGCCAGCAAGAGTCGGTGCATCGGGAAAACGCAGAAGGGACAATTGAGGATGAACAATGAGAAAAATCCACCTCAAATGATCGAAATGGCGATGAATTTCACTAGAAACATTTCTCTTGCTGTTAGAAGTCTAATTATTATACGTTGTTTCAGCCGCTTTGCCATTTTAATTTCATTTGATATTATATTCATCGAGACCGAATGAATAAAATTTCACGAACTCTGCCATTGTTTTTCATATTATTGCTGGAGTATACCAGATACCCCACCAGATGTAAATAAATCCCTTTCTGTTCGTTTCGTTTCATTCTCACCTTTCAAACATGGTTGTGTTTTCCCAGCTAACGCACATATAAACGAAGTTAATTGAATAGAATTTGTGATTGTATGCATAGAACACGTTATTTCTTATTTATTGGACAATATTTTGTGCCTGAAATTTCCTAAACCATTAATTACCATTCATAACCATGACAAAGACAACAACGCAAGTTGCTGAAATTATCAGCGACAACGATGATAATGCACGTTTCAAGATTTCATAACATTGAGTAAAATGTAATAGTGGTTACAAAATGAACGCTGGGTAAACATCTCGGATAGTGAGCTGCTGAAGAGGAAGTGTTTAAAGTGAAAAATTTTCATCATACACCATTTACACTCATTACATTAGATCATGAAAACATTTACACACAATTACAATTAATCTACACGTACTCATATAATTTATTTTTAACTTTATTCAACATTTTCACCCCGATCATCTGGGTAACTGGCCCTCTTCTTCCCGCTGGAACTCCTTCCCGATTTTGACATCATTTTACCCGACTATGACATTACAGTTATTACTCGACTTTGATTGTTTCTTTATATACCTTATCTTAACTAACGAATAATTTAACTAACGAACAATTTATTCTTAAAATACACTTAATACTATATGTTACAGGAAAACGACTAGTAAGTCGCCCAACAACAACAACAAAAAAATGCAAATGGCGGCTTCCGCCATTTGCACGATCAGTTACAAAAACAATACAAACTTTTCAAATTAATCGCATTTATAGCATACTTGGCGTAAGCTGATGCTTTTTAATTACACCGATGGTGGTGAAGAAGAAAAAAAGAAAGAAAAGAAAAAGACAGCTGGATTCTGACGAGTCGAACTCAGTTATTTGTTATGCTAAGTTGATGGCTCAATGACAGCATGATTTACGTTCTTGATAATTTAACGTTAAACTAAGCGGGACGGTTCTAGGAACTATTTTGTTACAGATTTACACTGGAAGCAACAAATACAAAGGTGGCCATATGGGCCTTATTCCCTATCAGCCTTGGCAAAAATTGGGGGAATAAAGCAATGGAAAACATGCAGAAACCAATTATAAGTATTATGCCTATTATCGCAAATGGTATGTCTATTAAAGTGCAGAATTTGCGTTCCGTTGATACAAACCGTTACAGAATAGACCCCACGTTGCTGGTAGCTGTTGGTAGATTGCCAGAATGCTGGCCAGAGTTAGATTCCAGATCAACTTGACTGGTTTGCTCCTACCAATTTATTTATTTATTTCATTTTCTGCCTTAAGAACTCCGCATTCATGGCTTCGTCAAGAGATACATTATTACAACTAATAGTATAAATATTATACATTCAAAAAATATGTGTATTTAAAAAAATATTAATTGTACTACCTTGTTTTCTATATTTCGACGGTCAAGTAAATCTTAATATTGCTTTTATACAGAAACATCAAACTGAAGGATTCCTTTAAACTATACAAAAGATGTTCATGTAACAGCAACTTGAGGTGTCTTTTAAACCGCAAGTTTGGCATTTGTTTGAAACAATCTGGCAATTTATTATATAGTTTTATTCCTATGTAGTCTAACCAAGGAGTTTAACGAATTTTGAGTTTTTGTTAAACGGAAATCTTATGATGGTTATTCTAGTGTTGTATTGGTGTAGGTCCGAATTAAGTTGGAAGTTTCTTTTAATCATTATGAATGATGATGTTTCGAGAATGTATATACATGACAATGGTAATATTTTTAGTTTCTGAAACTCTGATCTACTTGGTGTATGAAACGGAACTGATGGCATTATTCGTAACACTTTCTTCTGCATTGTAAACACTTTTATCGCATGACAGGTATTACTGTGTAGTAAGAGATATGGGGTGTTATGCAGAGTCGTTCTGACGCGTTATTAGTCCCATACTAAAGAACTCGACTAACATGTTTCCTGCAGTAGTCAGGCCCTTAGTATGACGCTAATCATACGTCAAAATGACTGTTCATAATGTAATCATACGGCCCATTGAAACTAATAAACTGTATTCCGTAATGTTTGACGATCTGATGGTTATTCTCTGAGCAGGAAATTACTAGTAAGTCTTTAAATACATATTTGCTTAATTCCCCCTAGTTAACATATTATTCTAAGATTAATAACTTCCATAAATAATAGTCTCTGTAAGAATTTTTGTTCTATATTTTCAGGTCGGCTGAACGAATTCTTATCATGGCGAGGATTTGTATTATTGGGACGCCTTGCATATTCATTTTACTTAATTAACGTACCGATTCTCATACAACGATTACAAACTCTTCAAGTTCCACTGCACATGAGCTCACAAACAATGGTTAGTATCAAATACACATAAGGATCGCCTCATCATAGTCATATACTAATATTTGATTAAGTTGTAAGGCAAATAAGTAATTATACTTGTATTAAATATCCTGTTTCAGATGGAGATGTTCCTGCCAGACACCATTCGAACGATAATAGCCGCAACTGTACTTCACATCACTGTTGAAGCCCCTTTCATTCAACTTGCACAGATCATCACGCGGAAAGGTAAAAACAATCAGCTATACAATTGTCAAATCCTGTTTTCTTTAGTTTGTAAACCCACTTTAACACTAGAACTGCCAAAGGTAAAAATAATAGTCATATAGATAATGGTAATAATAATAATAATAATAATAATAATAATAATAATAATAATAATAATAATAATAATAATAATAATAATAATAATAATAATAATAATAATAGGTCTATGTTTAGCAGAAGGAGTCCAGCTCTTTTCTCTAAAAAATGTTACAATTTTGGTAATTTCTGTTGACATTCGGTTAGTTTAGAGTAGGTTAGGTTAGTTTAGGCTAGCTTAGGTTAGTTTAGTTTAGTTTAGGTTAGGTTAGTTTATGTTAAATTAGTGTAGGGGTCCCGCATAATTTTCCAAAAAATGATAGAATTTCGTTTATTTCTATAGTATTAGGTAAGTTTACGTTAGTTCAGGTTAGCTTAGGTTAGTTTAGATTTGGTTACGCTATGTTACGTCTAAGTACTTGCATCCTTCATTTCTCCTGTAAATTTTGTGTTTTTTACGTGCTGCTGGACCCCTTGTACTAAACATACTCCTAATAATATTTTATCCACACAAGCTGTATACAACATTAACATATTTTTAACGCTTTCTTTCCTTAGCTTATAGCGATGAAATATTAATTTCTGTCATGTGACTTCCCTCAAGAACCGCCTCTGTCACACACATACAGGATGGCCACAAAGTCTCGTTCCCCCTTGATAAATACTAATGTACCCCCGTGCAAGAATTATTTGACGCAGACATGGATCGGAGATTGGTGGAGGCATGTGCGGCACTTCTTCAGACGTGCAATTTAGAGTTCTCGCGCACCAAGTGTGATCTTTTGGTGTAAGGATAATCCACGTTTTTATGAAGAGTTCGAACAGAATCCCCGCATGTGATGATATGGGTAGGCGTGGACAACAGACGTGTGTTTGAACCGTTATTTTTCGACGGTGTTGTGAATCACAGCAATACCTGGACATGTTGCAGAACTGGTTTGTTCTCTTGGAGGGGCACGGAATGAAAGAAAATTGTTGGTTTCAGCATGATGAATAATCTGCCCATTATGTTCTCGCCGTACGCGAATATCTTACGGAAGTGTTTCCCGGGCGTTGGATTGGTCGTAGTAATCCGGATCTGCGCACACCACTTTCTGGCCACCATGAAGCCCAGACTTCACCACGTGTTATAATGCACTGTAGGGGTTCATAAAGGGCATCGTTGCACAAAACCGTTACAATACCATTGCCAAACTGACAGAAGCTTTGAAACAAGCTTTCATTCAAGTTATACCACAGAACCTGGCGGCGTATTATCCTTTCTCATCTGACTGATGGTCGACAGACTGAACCTTTGGACACATTGGGCCTTATGTAGACTCGTTTTGAACTCTGATTAATGACCTACTACGGGCTTGACTAACGGATGGTTATCAAAAGTGTATTCAGAGTCTCTGATTAGGACGTAGTAGTCGACGACGTTAATCACATGTGACTAATTAATCTAGGGCAGAGGGTACCCTTTTAGCCTCGGTTTAGCTTGTGCAACACATTTCGGATTTCATGTATTTTCATGTTTACAGACTACGCATGCGCACATCTTCTTTTCCGTAGTTGCCACATTTATTTTTCTCACCCGATGCATTGAGGTTATATTAGTTAATCATACCCAAATCAACTATTTAGTTGTATTCAAAGAAAACTCTGAATACCAAAAAGTACACATTACTTAGTATAGAGCTAGTATGCCACTAACTAGTCCATGACTAACCCTTCATTAACGAATTCTCTCTGAATACCGCCCTTAATGTTTCCTATCTCAATAAGACTTCTCGAAAGCATTGTTGTTTCATGTCATTCAGTTCTTTCCGTGTAGTTATTTACGTACGTTTAGTGGTTTGTGTTACTTATTTTCAGAGGTAACGGAACTTTGTGGCCACCCTTTGCTATCTTTGAATTTTCTCACATGACAACTTCATACCTACATAAAAGGCATAGACTACTAGTTAGCGTTCGTGTCTCGTTTCTTTGTTTATTGAAGTTTAGCATCTCTTGATCAAGGCTATATGAGACGTGGAGTTTAATGTGAAACCACTGTACTCCAAGGAGCTAAACACTTCTAGCTGGAAATCGAGTCAAGGATCCCGTACATCAAACGCCTGAGCTCACCACAAGACCAACAGGGAGAGCCAGTGCTTGTATTTGAGAATAGGAATGCGCGCGAGTCGAGTCGAGACACAGCTCTTCCAATAGAAAAATATACGTTTTTCGAGTGGAGACATCAGTTTTACAGCACATTTTCGAGACGAGACAGCCTCAAATCTTGTCTCGTGCGCATCCCTATTTGAGAAGTTCTGCGTTAGTCATCCGAATTGAAGTTTTCCCCTTCAATTACACAAAGTGAATGCCGGGATGATGGTCTCTGATTGACTTCCTATTCCTTATTATTTCTTATTCCAGTGTAAATGCCTCATAACTTGTATTTAAAAGATTGTTAAATGCATAAATGAAAAGGACTAAAAATAAATAATATGGAGCTTTTCTTTCTTAAGTATTTGCTTTGCTACCTTTAAAGAGACGCATGGTTAACTAAATTATCAACCTCACAGCTAGACAGTACGTTCTCATGTGTTTTAAGAGTTGCTCAAGCTCCTCGAAACAGCGTAAACATACGTATCAGTGGTTTAATAACATGATTATATAAAAATAAAAGGTAATTTGAAACAGAGTTCTTTCAGTTGCGCACTCCGAAAAGTGTGAAATGTATTTTTAGAAAATACCTTGCCAACCCTCAGGGGTCTAGAAACAATATTTTTAAAAATATATATACTGTACACAAAAACGCATACTATTATGTACGTATCTACGTTTCAGGAACATACAGCGTCTTCACAACTATTTTTGGATAAAAAAAAATCCAACATATTTCATTCAAAGAAAATTTCTCGTATATCTGGAGAAGTACATACAGTGTAGCCAAACCCAAACTATCACTTAACTCAGTATGATGTGCTTATTCTGTAGAAAATACGAAAACTCCATTTAGAGACTGTTCAAAAATTTTGTGGCCCCTGATCCAAAAACTAATTATTGGCCTAAGATCGCAATCTTTTGATCCATTTTTTTTATCATTCCTAAAATTCTTCTTCTTAAGAGGAAGTTTAGGTATGATTATTTTTTTAAAGTTAAATCTTTCTTTCTGACATTTGCACAATATTTCAATTCAGTGTGTCATGATTATATTTTGCTGTAGTATTTCATAAACTTCAGTCTGTTTTTTCCAACAAGTATTTTTTTTCTGGATTTCTTGAACCGCTATATATTCAGTATTTCTCTTCTTGTATAACACATAAAAAATGACAATCTCAACACTATTAAGTAGATCAGTACGCCTTTCCTTTTCCCAGAATTGATCAATTGTAAACAGAACGCTTCACAATGAACATCACCCTTTTAAGAAAATTCATTAACATTGAACCAGATGGATACTTTGTCAAGTTTAGTAACTCGAAGGCTATGAAAATGTTGGTGCACTAGTAGTAGGTATAACATTTTCTTGTGTGTTGTAATTTCTGACGTAGCCCCACTGGTTGTCTTACTATCTTTATCTAGCTTTGATCCTCATGAGTATACATGTCTATAATTGAGAGAAGTGAGGGGCCGTAGAGCTCTCACATCTGGTTCAAGGGGTCCTTGGTTCGATCCCAGCTCGCGCCGTGAACTTTGTTGGTGGACAAACACAGTGTGCGTGGTTTTGCTCGGGGTTGTCCCGTTTCCTCCTACTTTCTTCATCCCACCATTTCATTCTTTACTCATCATCACCGTCTCCTTTAGTATAGCCGGCATAAACGTGGAACGTAAAACTTAAAAGATTTCACGTCATTTCATTTTAATTGAGAGAAGTCCTGTGCATAACGTTGGTTTGTTTTATGGCATGCTTAGATTCACTTGTGTGCTTTGATAGTTCTGAAACTACCTGGTCCTTTTATTCCACTTATTTCTTGTCTTTGCATCTACGTAAGTACATTTCACCTCGTAAATGCCAACGCTGACCTTTGCGTCTATGCTTTGACTTTCTTATTGTTGTTATTATTTTTTTAAATACAATCTGGTGATTTCGAGGTCATTCTAAAAACAAAGGCAAGAGGACCCATTTATTTATATTTGTTTTTCTTATTTTTTGTGTATGTTTAGAGCTTTTTGTTCCATTTATCTAACGAATGTTTATTGGAACCCTCCAATTTTGGATACCAATTTTATGGACAAAGTGCAGTTGACTATTAAATCCTAGTTTTGTGATACAATTTTGTAAACTTTGAGAAAGCGATGTACCCAAATATTTGACTTCATTTTTGTGGAATACCCGAATTTTTGTTTGTGTACAATATTTACAGAAGGTATGTATACGCAAGTATGTTTACATTAACAAAAACATTATCTGAGCGGCCTAACTGTTAGTAGGTCATGACGGAAATACGTAGTACTTAGTCACTATACAATCCTTCCTACGAACAGAGTTAATTATTTTGTTGAATTATTTACTACAATTATTAAATATTCATCTGTATCACTTATTTTGTTTCAGAAAAGCTTAAAAGCGGATAACCACTGAATTCCACACAAAATGCTCTGAGCGACAGGTATGTAAACATCAATCCATAAGACAACCATATATTTATCTTGCAACACAAAATCCTAGTAATTATGTTTCTAATTCTTGTCTGCGTCTTGCAACGATATTGTAAAATGAAATGAAAAAGAAAAAAAAAAAACAACGAAAGTTTGTCATTCCGTAACATGAAAAAACATTGTTCCAATATACAGTCAACAACCGAAACATTGATTATCCGGTACCTTTTTTTCTTTTTTAACGAGGTCATTGGGCTGAGGTAAAAGTCACGGAGGGCAACAGAATCGGTCGCCAGACAGTGTCGGGAATCACATTCGATCAATCAGTGTGATGTTATGCATAGAATGATGAAAACCGGCGATATACCTGAGTTTTATAGGCTCCAGATTGGGATGGCCAGATAAAATCTTGGAAACTGCGCAACTTGTCGGATATTCGGGAGATTCAGTGATTATTGTCTTCCAAAGATGGGAAACGGACTGTGTGATCAGCGCCAAACCACAAGTCATGGGTCGACCACAGAGCCGGCTTTAAATTTGATGAGGCTCTACGTTGTTGAAGGTATCGGGCCTTTTGTATGTCCAACTGTCCTTTCTCAATTGATATTTTAGGGAGCAGGCTAGCAGGAGCCCCACTACTTACATCATAGAAACACACTGTTCGGAATGTAGATTTTATTTTATTTATTTCATCTTATTTTTGAAAAAAGTATATTCAGTTATTTCTTTAAATATTTGGGGCCCTAAGCTATGGCTTATTTAGTTTATACGTAAATTCAGCATCGGTAGACAACACTACATTAAACAAGTCAAGACATCATAGAGTGCAAATCGTGGCCCAATTAACAGTGTACAAAGCACGAGTGTGTCTGAACACACACTTCACTGTACACTGTTAGATATGGGCATCTACAGCCGACGCCTAACACGGGTGCCGATGTTTACCGCACGGCATTGTCGATTACGACTGGAGTGTGAATGTGCTCATCGTCACTGGACCGCAGAGCAATGGCACAACGTTGCAAGGTCCGATATATCACGATAGTGCCTTCATCACATCGATGGCAGGGTCAGAATACGATTCCATTATCGTTTGGAGAACCTTCACATGATCATCTATGGGCCAAATGGTGCATGTGGAGGACTCCTAACTATTGGCAGGTCATTTCCGAGCATGTACACCCACTCATATCGCTCATGTTTCCAACTGGCAATGTCGTCTTTAAGCAAGACAACTTTTCTGGTCACAAGGCTAACGTTGTGCTACAGTGGCTCGACGTGCACTGGTGAGTTCAATTGTTGCAATGGTCGCCAAACTCACCCCTTTTAACCCAATTAAATGTCTTTGGGATATCATTGAACGTCAAGTCCGAGCTCATCGGGGAATTTACAGGAATTAAGTGACATGAGTATGCAGATTTCGTGTCTTATGTTTTTAGCTACCTACCAAGGCCTCATTGCCTCCATGCTAAACAGCATTGCCGGTGTCTTCGAGCCAAAGTTGGACATACCAAATATTAGGTAGAAATCAATGTTTTGGCTCTTCTGTGTATTTCAGTAAAGGTTAATAGAAGTTTTGAAAGCTATGTATGATTCTTATAGAATTTTAAAAATTGGAGTAATGTAAAAATAAAATATGCCAATACAACACACACAATAATAATACATTTTCGAAATTAAGACGAGGCCTTCACAGTTTCTGCTTTAGTCGGTAAAATAATTTCAAATAAACAATTTTATAACGAGTACTAAAGTATGTTTGTGTTTCAGGTGAAGTATGTTTAATATACGAGTAGTGTTCTAAAATTATCGAACCTTATTTCTTCTCGCTTAAACAAATGAAATACGGGCGCGGTTTGTTGATGATGTGTAAGGACATTCATGTGGGAGTTTGTAGAATCTTCCTTGCTCGCAGACGGTGTCATTCACGAGCCTTTGAGAGTACGAGGGTGTAGTAAGCGCTAATCGGATTTGCAAGCTGTATCAAATGACGGAACGACTTGAGCAGCAGGTATGCATTAAGTTTTGCCAGAAGCTTCGCGATACCTAAATGAAGACAATTCGCAAGATTCAACAGATATTAGCGGATGATGCCATGAGCCATCACGAATCAAGAAGTCCGCACTTGATTCAAGGTTTCTTGGATAAACACATCCTTTCCGTAGTTCTTCAGGCTCCCCGACATGTGACTTCTGGTTCTTCCCAAAGGTGAAAATGCTATTCAAAAAGATCCAATGTAAATCTAGAGAAGATATTATAAGGGATACGATGGCCCAGCTCAACACCATTCCGAAAGATGCAATCCAGAAACGTTTCCAATAATTGCAGTACTGTTGAAATAACTGTGTGCATTCCCGACTGGATTACTTTGAAGATCAGTCACTGTACGATATGTGAATAAATGAATTTTTGCCGATCAAAGATTCGATACTATTTGAACACACTTCGTAAAAATAGAGGTTCATGAGTTTTCTTAAAGAAAAAGAGGCTTTATGGTAATGTGAAATTACGAATGGACGATTTTCTGACGGATTATTCTCCTACGATTCCTTTATGTAGAAAAAAGAACATCCGCTTTTAGTAAATACTGCCAATGAGATTTTTTTAAAAGGTGTTGTAAGAATTACCAAGGCTTAAAATAGGGATTCTATGGCATGGTAAGAATGGAAATTTGATGTAAAGTTATTGCATCCAGTCTCGAGGTGTCTATTCTCAAGAAGGTTAAGTTGTAGGTAAGGAAGTACCAACTGACAGAGTATTTATTTATAAGGAAAATAATAATGTATATCCTCTCATAAAACGATAAAGCTTTCGTATTGATTGCACACACTAGTATGTATTATTAAACTTTTATTTTTACCTTAAGTGCGTTTTATTTAGTCTTTAACCGACAGTTCCAATAGTGCTGAAGTCTTCGTTTGAGTTAATTGTTTCGAAAGAAAAAACTCAAATTGCTCTACTCTATCACGAACATTGCAGCATAATTAGAAGTTGATACATCGATTAAAACTAAAACCCACTTAAGGTAATTATAACAAAACAATATTACGTATATACTTACATCCTCGAATTATAACGTATCATTTTTGCTTCAGTGGCCCAAAAGTAGGCATACAGTACCGTACTGATCAGCTCATTGCATTTTATATAATTTCTTATTGTAATCCATCAGATAGGCTTAGTTTCTTTATTATTTGTTCTTAATGTATTTTACTTATATCTTAAGCTCGGAAGAGCCGAAGCAAATAAATCTATAAACTGGAATGTTATACTTGATCAATCCAGGAATATATACCTGCTTTTGGGCCACCCTATATTTCAGGGCGTATTTTGTGGGCTACCGGGGGTAGCCCTAGAATATTACAAAATAAAGTTATTCTAATATAAACTAAATTATACTGTTAATTTTACACTTCATTATCTTCTTTCAATGATACAAGTTTCTGTATAATATAAACTAAATTATACTGTTAATTTTACACTTTAGTATCTTCTTTCAATGATACAAGTTTCTGTATGTATTTAGAAAGATCCACTAAATTCTTCGCACGCAGCTGTTTCGCTAACTTAAGAGATCTTTGATATGACAACGCAGCAGTAACCACTCTCCAGCTACTACAGCGAGAATTGTATTGGCGCATTCCCGTTCGCTCCACTTCCTCCCATGGCGTGCGAACAGGCTGCCAGGTAACACCAGTTACCTCTAGAGAAATCGGTTTCTTGGGTGTGAGCGAAGAGAAATTACACGAGGAATGATGAGGCATTTTGGAGGTCTCGGATATCTTGAGCCTTGTTCAGTAGCGATTAGCGTCAACGCACATTTTTTTTTTTTTTTTTTTTTTAACAGAGTTTTGCGGAAGTTGGCATAGCTGTTACAATACTTGTTTCGTTATTCATTACTGGAGTTTCGTTACCAAAGCTCCTTCGTTGGCTAATCGCCTATTTCAGAGTTCTTTATTAGTTCTTCCATTTTCTCTGGTGAATAGGGTTACCCATATGCAAAGCCAAATGTATGGTTACTTTACGGAACATAAAAAGCAGAAATGTACGATCGTTGTTCCGTATAAGTCTTGTTAGTGGAGAGAAAATCATATCTATGTACTTGATAAAAGGAAAATGTGTTGTAAGGGTTTATTCTTTTTTAAAGACTGTATAATAACGTAGAAAACTAGACTCCAATAATAATAATAATAATAATATGTACAGATGTTATAAAGGTTAGTGGTAGCCCAAGCCATCAAGTCAGTATACCCCACTGTCGTATTTATTCCATTTGGCACGTATCGTACAGCAAAACCTTACCACCATGTAGTCGTACTTTTCTAGTCTATTACAACTCTTTCCTTTTTTTCTTTCCAGATTTAGAAGCCGCTTGATGATTCATACGAACTGGGAATGTAGAAGATATTTATGCAGATCTACTGTTCAGCTAAGAGAAGCACATCAGCAAAAAACACAACAAAGCTAGTTTTAATTCATAATTTATACAGTAAACATAATAGTGTAGATGAAATAAAATATACTTATCAAACGATTGCAAGAAAATTTATTTAAATGCAATTTAGTTTCGAATATATCATTGGATGATCAAATCAGTCCATTACGTGTGACATTTAACGAGGGTATACTGAAAGTCGTGAGCAACATGTTTTCACAACCGTAATCTTTAGTTGTAATTGAAACCAAGTATATCATCTCAATCTACAGACCTTTCTTTCTTTCCAGACGTTGAAGCTGTTTGTTGCTAGCACGTAACCACAGGCAAGATTTCCAAAATGGCGGGCACCGATGTTTCCTTTCCACAGCGTGCTGTGATTGCTTAAGGAAAACTAACCTGCTTTCGAAATTCATCGCAGACTGCAGCGTGCCTATGGAGATGTGTGTATGGGTGCCAGCAGTATAAAGAGTAGGGTGAAACATTTTAAGGATGAAAACACGAATTTCGAAGATGAGCCTCGCAGCGGGCGCTCTCCAATTGCCTCCACGGAACGCAACAAGGTAAGGATCAATGAGAGCTGATTAGGGGAGAGAGGCGTATCACTGTAAATGATATCGCTGCAAAACTTGGTGCTGGACATAGTGCCCTGCAAGAAATGATTCACAGCTTAGGTTATCGGAAGGTTTGTGCACGTTGGGTCACACGTTTATTAACTGAGGACCACAAACGTCAGAGACTAATTGTCCAAAACCCTTCTTCAGAGATTTCGACATAAAGGTAATGACTTTTCAACCAGTATTGTGACTGGAGAAGAAAGCTGGTTCTATCATTATGAATCTGAAACAAAACGACAGAGTATGAAATGGCACCACTTGAATTCGCCACCGAAGAAAGCGAAGACAGTGCAATCGGCAGGGAAAATTATGGACAGCATCTTCTGGGATATACAGGCTTGCATCTGGTTGACTGTCTTGAGCCTGGACAAACCATCAATTCTGCCTGCTACATCCAGACACGTTTGAAGCTCCATCGTGCCTTGCGTGATAAACGTCCTGGAAAGATCATCCTTCAATAGGATATGCGCGTTCGCATACTGCACGTGCCAGTATGGAGCAGATCAGATTTGGATTGAAACACTTCCACATCCTCTCTACATCCCCGACATGGCATCCTCCAGATGCAAGGCCATCGGTACGAGACACTGGAAAATATTCGGCCTGCAGTTCGTCAGTGCCTACGGGTAGCTGGAACGGAATTCTAACACAAGGGTATTTTCAAACTTGTAGAACGTTGGGAAAAATGTGTGCAAAAACACGGGGACCATGTGGAAAAGTGAAAGAAAGGTTTGTAGATTGAGATGATATATTTGGTTTCACTTACGAATAAAGATTACGGTTGTGAAAAAATGTTGCTCACGACTTTCAGCATGCCTCTCGTAAGGCACTGCAGTATTACGAACTGTTTTACATGTTGATCAAATTAAAAAGTATCGTATAACGGAGTTCCTTTGCGGGAGATACATTTTTGCATGTTGAGTATGGTGTGGAATACTCTGTTATCGCCGAAAGTGGAATTTCCATGGCTCCATCAGATACGCGTACAGTTTGAAACGGACCAGCAGTTGTTTAAACATTTTGAAGTTTGATCCAGTTAAAATGAATTTCAAGGTAATTAGGAAGCTAAAATCACAATTCGCTACATTTAAACAAAAGAATGTTTATTTCCAGTTATTATAAAAATATATGTACATACGTAGAACTGAGTTGTTACTAGATTGTTCTTTTAATGTTTTTTTTTTCTTTCTTACAACTAGTATGAGCAAACAACCAAATTCTACAGTTCAAATACTTGTGAAAATCATTATATTGCTGTAATACAGCTGAAACGCTTACGATGTATTGCCACGATTAATTCTTCTTAGCACCAATGATCTAAGAGAACACAAAATCGTATAAAAGGTTCTACATAAATTAAGTATTCACTATGACATGAAGTATACGTAAAACATAAGACCTCTTCTTCTTGTTCATTGATTGACGTCTATGCAATGGTAACTGAATCTGGAAAGACAGAAAAATAAATCAGAGATTGTTGCAAACGAAATATGTAATGAAAATTTAAAAATATAAAATAATCCAAATAGCACGATGTAAGTGCGGCAGCAATAAGACGTAGCAAAAGTTCAAGTAGTGGCGGCATAAGATATTTTTAAGTTGTTATGACACGCACAAGATTGTTCTTTAATTGACTAATTGATACTTTAGTTTAATGGGGACGTCAGTGCTGACTGATTGATTACTGAGTTTAATGGAGACGTCAGCATTGACTGACTGATTTTTGAGATTTTAATGGGGACGTCAGCACTGACTGATTGATTTCTGATGTTTAATAGGGACGTCATCATTGACAAATTGATTGCTAAGAGTTTAATGGGGCATCAGCATTGAGATTGATTACTGAGAGTTTAATGGGGCATCAGCATTGAGATTGATTACTGAGAGTTTAATGGGGACGTCAGCATTGACTAATTACTGAGAGTTTAATAGGGTGTCAACATTGATTGATTGATAACAGAGTTTAATGGGGACGTCAGCGCTGCCTGACTGATTACTGAGTTTAATGAAGACATCAGCACTGACAGATTAATTACTGCGATTTTAATGGGGACGTCAGCGCTGCATGATTACTGAGAGTTTAATAGGGACGCCAGCATAGACTGGCTGATTTCTGAGATTTTAATGGAGACGTCAGCATTGACTGATTGATTACTGAGAGTTTAATGAGGATGTCAGCAGCGAGGCTATTTGTCTCCGTCACAATAAGGGCAATGGCCGACACAGGATGCATATTAAAAATTGAAAATAAAACTTCTAAAAAATCGAAGTATAAATTCAATAAAATAAGTGATAAAAAATAAAAGAGGAGACTCATAAAGAGTAAACAAATAAATAACAAAATACAAAAACATTACAAGAAATTTAAAAAGAAACTTGGCTATTCTTATCTCATGAATAAAAGTGAGAAGCACATTATACCTCAAAACTTGATTTTTTTAAAGGTATCCTAAACGTTCTCTAAGGTCTGAGTATTTTGGACATGCTACACGAAAATTCAATAATGTAAATAAATCAGGTTTACAACCGTAGCACATGTTAAAAATGGACTCAGCAAAGTCCGGAATTATGCACCCAGGTTAACAAGAAATTCGTGAGATACAAGGGATAGGTAATTATTTACTCATTTTATATTAATTCTATAGCACTCATCAGCAAATAAAAAGTACGGACTACCGCACTAAATTTTTTTCACTCCGAATTCTTAAACTAAAGCACGTTATGCTGCATTAATGACATTTATGCTGACAAGTAAAGGGTCCAACTGGATGAATCGAGTTTCGGGATGAGACATGGTGCGCCTGATAGAGGATGTGAAAATATGTATATGTGCAAAGTTATAGTGGCTGAGCCCCATAAGAAACGTAGAGGGAAGGGATCAAAGTTGGTGGGAGAAGGGCTATGCTGTTTTCAAAATACATCAAATGAACTGTTGAATCGTGAAAATAGTTAAAGATTGACAATGCCAATGGAGATAATTTCACATATTGGCCAAACAAGAATGGACAGAGTAGATCACGAACCTCCGCCACCATCTTGAAATTCGCCATTTTGAAATCTGTGAGACATGTAATATATCAATTAGGGACAGCATGTTCTCAAAAAGTCAATTATGAACTTTAGTAATCGTTATTTGTACTCATTTGGAAGATCATATTTATAGTTATTTACGAAAATCTAGGGGACTGATACCCGTATGTTGGAAGTTTGGATTATCATGAAAACACATGTAAGTTACATATATCCACAAGTCAAGAAAACTAACAATGAAATTTAATAATAATGTAATTATATATAACTTGGATATTAAATTTGACGGTTAGTTTTCTTGGCTTGTGGATATTTGTAACTTACATGTATTTTCGTTATAATCCAAACTTTCAACATACGGGTCTCAGTCTCCTAGATTTTCGTAAATAACTATAAAGATGATCCTAAATCTTCAAAATAAGTACAGACGACGATCACTAAAGTTCTTAATTGACTTTTGGAGAACATGCTGGCTCTAACTGATATATAACATGACTACCTTTTTATTTAAAAACATATCACAGATTTCAAAATGGCGGCGGATGTCGTGATCTACTCTGCCCATTCTCGTTTTGCTAATATGTGAAACTACCACCGTTGGCATTGTCTGTCTTTCACTATTTTGACGATTCAACAATTTATTTGAATTTCAATAACACATCATAGCCCTTCTCCCACAACTTTGATCCCCTCCCCCCGTTTCTTATTGAGTTCAGCCGCTATAACTTTGCACATATACATATTTTTACATCCTCTATCATGCGCACTATGTCTCATCCCAAAACTCGATTTATCCATTTGAACGCTTTACTTATGAGACATTTATTAGTGAAATTCAAAGAAAATTATAGGAGTTTTCGAAAGAAACTTTGACCGAAAAAAAACTCATCCCCAAAAGTATGCTGCCCCTTTTGGATATTTTCATAAGAAATCATTTACCCAACATTATAGGTTATTAATGAAATATTTGCTTATAAAATATCAAGAAAATAGTCTGCTTCATTTTTGATAGAAACGTCCAATATGAAAAACTGACTCGCAAAGAGTAAACTACTCTTGTTCATTGTTTCATGAGAAGTCATATATCGTGTATTGTAAGGTTATTAACGAAACACTTACTTAATAAATGTGAACATTACTAACAGACGTTTGTGAAAAAAATCACTCGAAAAAAAAAAAACAACCTTACCAGTAAACTACCTTTTTTTTTTAAAAAAAAAAGGGTGGGGAGAATTTAGTTATTTCACATTAACAGGTTATTAGCGAAATATGTATTTACAAAGTATGAATAAAATTGCCTGAGTTGCATTTCAGAAAATCATTCAAAGAACACACTATGTCATACGAATAAATTACCACTTGTGTAGTTTTCCAGGAGAAATGAGTTATGCCACGTTATGAATTTATTAATGAAATATGAATAAAATCGACTGAGTCGTTTTTCAGAAATTCACCCCCTAAAGTAACCTATCCCTTGACTATATTTTCGGGACAAATAAGCTACGCCATACTGTCAGTTTACTAACGAAATATGTATTTATGAAGTACTAGCAACGATTAGCCGCTTCGCTGGTTTAAAATAAAAATTTTAAATGCGCAACACTTTATCACACGTGGCTGGTATCCGTGAAATATATTATTTTTGTTTTTACTGACATGGATTTAAACGACATCGGAAGGATCACTGTTCATCTCAGCGACCCCGAAAACTATGGATTTGACACTAATATCGATCATTTTTAAATATCTCCCCCCCCCCCCCCAAGTCAAATTGATATAAAAACCATCTTTAAAAAGAAAGAAAGAAAAAACCTCTAAGAGTAAACTATCTTTTCTGGATTTTCTCCAGAGAAATGTTTTATACAACAGTATGAGATTATTAGTGAAATATTGATGTATGATATTTAGACAAAATCGTTTAAGTTGTTTTTGAGGAAACAGCTATTTTCAATTTTTACCCTTCGGGAAACTAACATTAATTTTGGGAGTAGGAAAAAAATTCGGAAAACGCTCCTAGGAAATCTTATAAAAAACAATAAATTCAAAATTTGGTGCAAATATGTTCAGCGGTATGTTCCCTAGGTGTGTGGACACATTTACATTGCACGAACGGACGGACGAACAGACAGACATCGAAAAAATCACTTTTTCAGTACGTACAGGGCATGAAATGTGTAAATTCGTTGAAATCTTGAATTCGGTCTTTTCGCGATAACTATACTTTTTTCTCTCCTACGTCGCTCGAAAATTAAAAACTAACTAATTCTATGGCTTATGGAACCCGGAGGTTCAATGCCACGTTCACAAAATCTCTCCATTGTCTTCTATTCTTAGACAACTGGATCTAGTTTCTACTTTGCATTCCTATTTCGCCGAGATCCATCTTAATATTATTTTTCCATTTGCACCTAGGTCTTCCTAACGGTTGTTTTCCGATTGGGATCCCAGTTAAGACTTTGAAAGTGTTCCTACTTTTCTTCCATTCTGGCTACATGACCTGCCCGCCTGAGCCTCCTACACTTGACGACCCTAATTATGTTTGGTAAACCGTATAAATCATACAGTTCCTCGTTATGAAGTTTCCACCATTTCCGTTCCTCCTGGGTCCGAATATTCGTCTTAGGATCTTGTTCTCAAACACATTCAGTCTCCGTTCTTCCTTTAGAGTAAGCGACCATCTTTCACAACCATACAACACAACAGGAACGATAATCGTTTTATATTCAACAAGCTTTAAATTCATCGACAGAATTCGCGACGATAAAAGATTTTGAACTGAATAATAACACGAAAGTTAAAGAAATAATAAATAAAGAAAGAGGGAGGTTATCTCACATCATCATCTGACTATACAGTATGTCTCTACACACTATCCAGAAACAAACTAGATAATCGAAACTGAATTTCAAATTATAAGGAAGAATAATTTATGAACTACACTGCCATAGGAAGATTAAAAGCATTATAAAAGGAAAAATATTTCCTAATTCAAACAAGAAGTATCACATTACAGATTATCTAGAACAGGACAATGCAACTGATAACATTATTTAAGTATTTTAATATCAAACATAGTATTTAGTTATTCTACATTGAATAGTACATATTAGTGCTAATTCAATCTACATCCTCTCACCTTAATTTCATAGTAATTATTGGGTTTTATTCGTAAATTTCTCCTATGCCGTACTCATCAGTCCATTCTCCATGGATTCGGAACAGTGTTCACGAGATTTATCACCTCATTATATAAAGCAGAGTCTGAAAGACAGAAAGGAAGAACATAAGCACATTACGAAATAAGTTACTCTGCCATTACACTTTCTGAAGAAACATCAGACAAAACAGGAGGCTATACTCGATCCACAGCTGAATGTAAAATTTTGCAACATCGAATTCTAAATAGCTGCCACAATTAAAATATAAAGCTGTATTCTACTGAGGCGATCAAATTTACTCTTCTTAAAATATTATACTCTTTTGGAGGTTTACATACTCTGTATTTTTTAAATCGCCAATATTGTTGCTTTATATACTTTCTGTGTGTTACATCAAAATGAACTGTCATATATATATTTTAAAACCCTCAGAAATTATTATTAATCACATTTGGTGATAACAGTGAATGAATCTTTTTAGAAGAAACCCTGGCTCAACATTTCATTCAGATCATGAACAGTTTTCTCTGACTTAACAGACTCTCTCGTTATGAAGAAACCAATGTCTCCATTTTCCTCTTGATGTATGTCAATATATTCTTTTTGGTCACGATATATCTGATGACCTTAATTTCACTCACTCACAATTAAGTAATCCCATAAATGCAACAAGTTGTACGCGTTTCTTGTTTAATTTCTAGTTTAACAACTCCTTCAGCAGTATTGTAATTAAACGTTCAAAACAAGGTATCCGTCCCTCTCCTTGGTCTAATCACTAACGCGTGTACTTTCGGTATACGGTGTCCTGGGTACGATTTTCTGTAAGAGTATCGAACGCGCCGTGATTCAGATTCTACTTTAAACTAACATATCGTCTTGTTATATTCTCAAAGGACAACTCAATTTTAGACGTAGTAAAAGGTGTATATGTGTTCAGGCCTGTATGAGTCCAAACTCGAGCATATTGCTGCGGAAGCAACCCAAAACATTTGTTATGCCAACGGGTAAGGTGCAGTAAACCAAAGCACGGTAACTAGCTCGTTCCAGAAATTTCGTGCAGGTTGAGTTGATTTTGAGTTTAACGTCCTTTCAGCAGCGAGGCTATAGGAGACAGGACCTACTGATTAACGTGGAATCCGAACCACATGAGCTCCCGCTGGGAATCGAACCCGGATCTCCCACGCCAAAGGCGCGTACGCTAACCAGTTAGCTACGGAGGAGCTCTAAATTTCGTGCAGGTTGTAAAGTCAAAGATCAGCCAAGGTCCAGCCGCCTTTGGGTACCGAAGTCTGAGGTCATACGACACGCCATTGAAGAAAATCCATTCGTCAGGACACAAGTGTCAAATCAACTCGGCATGTTCCAGCCCACTGTACTGCGTAACCTTGAATTTGTAAAAACCACCAGGAACTGCAGCATTATAACAAATGAGTCGACACCGGCTCACACCCAGAAGAGATTACATGTGTGCCGACAACTGCTGCAAAATCGGCATCATATGTGTTTTCTGAAACGAAATGTCAGTGGGTGTTATTTTGAAATCGGTATGCGCATAAACAATAGTTGAGCAAGATCCACCTTTCAGAACCGGTCGTCAAACAGGGCCGTTTCAAGCAACAGAAGTGTGGTGGAACTACGAGAGGGTAATATACTTCGAGTTCGTTTCTAACGGTCGTATTATCAATGCTGACCTTTATTCCGAACAGAGTAGTTGGAGCGGATGTACGCTGCACTGCCCCAAAAGTATCCTGCATCAATGAACCGAAAGAGCGTCGTGTTGGAACCTAAGATTAAACCAAACACGGTTCGAAAGCCGTCAACAAAAAATTCAATTACTGGATGGAATCGAACTGATGCCACACCTGGCATGTAGTCCTAACCCTGCCCCTTCGGATTATACCTGTTTCGGTTCATAGTGCACTTCCTGAAATCACGATAATTCACCAACCTGCAGGAGATGGGAACAGCAGTGACTAACTTCTCTGCCTCGAACTGGTAGAAAGGTGGCTGCAGATAGTCCTAACTTATACTTAGAATGTTAACTGTAATAAATACAGGTATGTTGTGCCCCGGAATATTTCGAAACTTATGAGTCAACCTTGTATTTGCCCGATTGTAAACTGATATTTTTATTCTATTTTTTTCTTAGTTCAAAAGCGATCCTCGGCTTAGAGTTAGTGCAATGAAATAACGGGTACAGTAGACGACACAATAGGAGTTCAGTTAAAAAAAAAAAAAAAAATCGCCAGCAGCCGTTACCAGTATCATGTAAAGTCGGTGCTGTTAAATTAGTAGATCTCTTTGTAATTATAGCGGAATTTAATTATAACTTTTATCAAGAAAGAAATACAAGTTTTATATTTTTCATATTTGAACAGATATTTTGGCTGTAATTCCAGGCAGTTCCAGTTCCCTGTGAGAGTTTATGTGGTTCGGATCCCACGTTGAACTGTAGACGCACGTCTCATGTAGACAGGATGCTAAAACTGAAGCTAAACACAAACTAATCAATCAACATCAAGAAGAAAATATACAGAGACTTGCTCACCATAGAGGATACACCTAGTCTTACCATAAATACTGTCCCAATTTTTGAGTGTGGTTGTACTTCCGCCCGTACAAGCGAATCAAGAGAGGTATCGTGAAACGACTCGTTGCTGGACAGGTTTTCATTTAAAAAATACAAAAAGAAAGTTTTTTTTTTTTTTGGTTTAATTAATTCGCTCTGTGTATTTATGTTACACATGGACAGAAATAAGTTTGTTTTGCCTTAGTGTTATTACGCAACAACGGGGTTGTGCTGGAAGGAGTCACATAAGGTTAACGCGGAATTCAAACCGCTTCTCGGTTTATATTAGAGAGAACTTGTCCTCCTTTTTGGACTTAGAACAGCAGAATGGAAGCTCCACCCACTTCATTCCAACATCAATAGGATATTCCCTTATTCGGAAATCAGGATTGTCCCGTTTTATTATAAAGTTGGGTGGTCCAGTCAGTAAATTTCTTAAATCGGGAAACTCTCGCCTTAACCACCAGGAAAATCCAGTTATTACTTTAAATGCAAACAATAACGGAAGAATCCCGTTATTGCTTTGCATGTAAAATTCCGGTCAAACGTATCATAATCATTACGCTAAAACTGAGGTATTAAATTACAAGTTCACTATGTAGATATCATTCAATAAAATTAAAACTGAAAGTCCAATCCAAGCTAATGTTGGAAGCAACGTAGGCAGTCGATAAATTTTGCCAATTTCTATTAACATATTTAAGCAACCTTTGCTTCTTTATAAAACAGGCATTCATATAAGCAGAAATATACAATTTGGTTTCATTTCGTAGGTTTAGACTTAACATTACGTAATACCGAGATTACCAAGAAGACGACTTTCGCTTAAAGTGACATCCGAACCACTACCTGGTTTACACTTGAAACAAGGTTGTGATTCGACCAAGAATTGAACATAGGATGCCTTGATTAACAACTGAAAAACAGATAAAACTAATACAGATGGTTTAATATGTGGAAACGTCACTACGTAGTTCACACGATTTAAAACATCTTTCGTTTTGTTTGTTTAAACTTTTTCTTTAAAAAATCCAGCTGGTTTAAACAAGCCAATCCTGTTGCTGGATGAGCCGAAGTATAAAGGTGTCAGTTGTAAGTGTTCCAAGATGGAATAGGGTGAGTATGAAAACTGTGTGGCCGTGATAGCATTGCACCGGTACGCAAATCACCAGGGGAAATTTTCAAAAAACAGTGGCGGCGTATGTCCGACGAAATCCACTTAAGAAACAGTCAATTATGGCTCGTGAGATCAAAATATAAAATATATTTATATCTCGCATGTTAAGCAGTGACATAGGACTCCTTGCTTACAAACAACGCAAATGACATCTGACAAATGAACTGAAGGACCAGAGGCTCGTAAAAGCAAAGCGCTTACTTAAGCGTTACGCAGCAAATGTCGAATCCTTTTCACTGATGAAAAGATTTTCAGTGTCCAAAATGACACGATATATACCACATCCTCTAAAGAAGCTGGTGAAAAGACTTCAAAGATTCAGAGAGGTCAGCATCCTGCATCACTCATGGAGTGGTGGGGTGTGAGCTACGAGGGCACAACGGATGCGAAAAAAGGATCAAAACTAGGGTTGGCCAGAACAGGTTTGGGACCGGTTTTTCGGATCCAGGTCTGGAACCGGGATTTCGGATCCAAGTCCGGAACCGGAACTTTGTGGCCATCCCTAATCAAAAAGTCAGCCAAAGTGTATTACGAGACAGTGCTTGAGAGAGTAGTCAAGAATCACACCAACACCCTCTTCCATGGACCGAACTAGAGCTTCCAGCAGGACTCAGCCCCAGCACACAAGGCACGAACAACCCAACAGTGACTGGAGGCAAAAGTTCCGAACTTCATTTCTACTTTAGATTGGCCTTCTGCAAGTCCGAACCTAAACCCTTTGGACTACAAATTGTGGTCCAAGCTTTAGCAGATGGTTTCCAAGAAGTTTAATGCGATCTCTTCGGAAAGGCAGCTGCAGATTTTCCTGTTGATGTGTTGCATAATGCAATTGATAAGTGGTTACAAAATCTTAAGGACCGCGTGCATGCTAATGGTGGCAATTTTGAATAATTGAATTAGTTCATAATGCATCCATGTAACTCTCACGTTATTAGAATATTAAAATAAATCTAACCATCTTTTGTCAATGTACTTAAAACTTTAGAACAGGATTCATGGTAAGACTACGTAGAACGCTGACGTCTAGGGGACGTGTAAAGCGTGAGGGGACAGAAAACGATGCTCTGTACGAAGGCAATGAAGAATAAAGTAACGAATTTGAAGCATCTAATATTGCCGACTGACTAAACAATGAAATACGAGAAAATTTATTCTTTTATGCGTTTTCTGCTTCATCAATAAAGAAGTAATGATGATGTCACGAGTAAAAAGTTCCCACACTAGGATAAATATCTAATTTTGCTGTTTATGCTAATTTGAGGACGATGAATTCAATATATATTTTTAAAAACATATCCGTTCATGGAGTCATAAAAAAAATAAAATAAAATGACCTCCAAGTTGGGATCTTTGCAGTAGCGCTTAAGCCAATAGTAAATGTACACTCATGTTCAAAATTATTGTCACACGTCTATAAATACGTTGTTGTAGGAATATAATTTGATAACAAATTCACCCGGTATTTCTTATAATGTTAGTATGTGTATAATCGGCAACGACATGTATGTGGCAAATTTCATGTCAAAAGAGTAGTAAATAAGAACAAAAAAACGAAAATAAAACTGTCTTGTCCATTTAGCAACATTTTGTTTTACTCATTCTAATTTTCGTATTTATAATTCTCTTAATAAACAAACTCCATGGTTCTGGATAATCACAATAACATTTAAAACACAGTTCTGACTAGAACACAATGAATTATATTAATAACTATACTTTTTTTGTTACAGTTTCAAGGACCTAACGTCCTCTTCATCAGACATTTAGAAAAGATACAAGATATAAGATTTGCTGTCATCTGTCTTTTCTAAATGTCTGATGAAGAGGACGTTAGGTCCTTGAAACTGTAACAAAAAAAGTATAGTTATTAATATAATTAATTTTGTTCTGGTCGGAACTGTGTTTTAAATATAATTCTCTTCCTACGGAATTTACCACAAATATACATTTCCGATTATACACATAGTATCAGTATTATAAAAGTATTCTGCACAATCATTATCAAATTATATTCTTACAAGGCAGTTATAGATATCCTACAATCATTTTGGACATGAGTGTACCAACGCTCGGATACATTTATATCTGCACTTATAATCAAATAAATAGAGTACAGAAAAGCCAAAAAAGGATTGAAACGGAGCACTTGTAGTCGTAGGAGGAACAAAGTTTTTTTATTCATTTCTTTTTACCTTTTAATACCTTGAGCTTCCTAACCCATCTTTTCTAAGGGCTTTGATGAAGACGGCTAACTGAAAAGTTGTCGAAATTTAAACAACTAAAAATAAAAATAGAACACAACTCAGGCGACTTCATTTTATAATAAAAATAACTAATTCTTTGCTTAATTAAGTATTCTACACTGTAACTTAGCTTACATCAGCTGAGTAATGCTATTCCACTTGAAAAATAAAAAAATAAAATAAATAAATAAAAGTAAAATAACCGATTTCTCGAGAGATGTTATTGTATTAAATTTAATCTTACCAAAATTTTCGGTGATGTCTGATGACAGCAACAAGTATTCTTTGCAGATGACTGTCTTCCCTTTGGCTACTCCAATAACTTTAATCATCCCACCTAATGGCTCACTTGCTGGTTCTTCTAGTTTCACAGTTATAGTCTTGTTGTCTGTAGTAACCATCTCAAATGACATGCCAGAGGGATCAACCTATTGGGAGGGAAAAAAAATCAGAACTCTTTCCACAATACTACCGTTCCTAACTCTAGATATTTAGTTCCTGTACATAATCAAAAGTCTTATTGAACGATTATGTCCATTTGTGCCTCTGTCGACAGGTATCAAGGCAAAAAAGTAAGGGATAAAAAGCGGTTTCTTTGGGAACGATACAGCATAATTTTTATTACTTTGAGTTTCCATTGCAATTACACTTTCGGAAGACAAGACGTAAAGAAAAATGATTGATTTTCTTACTTCATATGATTAAATAATAATTACTAAGCAAATAAAACGTAGTTTTCCCCTCTCCATTCAAAATGATGCGATCAACCACATGGAATTTTATATTAAACTAGCGTCCATTACCGGTTTCGCTGGGTTAAATTAAGAAAGAAATAGTAACATGTTCCGTTAGTCAGCACTTTTAACTATTAGTAAAGTGGCCTCTGATATCGGTTATTTTCATATTTCTCCCCCCTCCTCCACTGTTGTATGCCTGAGTGTGGATTTAACCAGCATCGGAAATGTCACTATTCTTCACAGCGATCCCGAAAACTATTGATTCGGCACTAATATTGGTCATTTTCGATATTATCAAAATTAAATTAAGTTTTACGTTCCACAGTTATGCCGGCTAGGCTAAAAGAGACGGATTTTCGATACCATATATATATATTTCCCTCCCCTCCCCTATGTTGCGGGGCACGGCATCGGAAGTGTCGCTACTCATCTCAGTTACCCTGAAAACTATGGATTCGGCACTGATATTTGTCACTTTCGATCATTTTTATATATCTTTCCCTCTCCTCCAATTTGCGGGACTGAATTTGGATTTAAACGGGATAAGAGGTGCCACTGTTCATCTCAGCTACCCTGAAAACTATGGATTCGCCATTAATATTAGTCATTTTTGATCATTTTAATGAATCTTCCTCCTCCCCAAAGTTACGGGACTGAATTTGCATTTAAACAGCATCGGAGTGTCATCGATCATCTCAGTACGGTTACCAGACGTCCCGGTTTTCGTTCTTTAGATTGAAAATAAAACTCATATACATGCGTTTCTTATAACATAGTGGACAGTATTACCATATATATAAACAAAGAGTGTATGAAGCTGGAAAAGTCAAGGTATTGGCCTAAGAGAAGACGATTTTAGCTTCACTGAACGTATTGTTTTAAACCTCCGTTCTACTACATCAAGCATTTCTTATAAGGCGAGCTTGAAAGAGATGCCGACTCCTGGTTTTAAATTTCCACTTTTATTTTTACTTTTCCAGTTTATTATTATATTCAAGCAGGGCTTACAGTAACAAAATCTATTGTTAGTTTCAGAACTTTTGTTTTGGAAATCATACTAGCTACGCCTGTATATACACACACACATCACGACCTAATGGAAAAAGAGTTCAAGAACTTCGCGAACATTACCTTAGCAAGGGAAGGGAATTTAGAACATCTTAATAATAAAACCATAATTTTTGCCAGTAGAAATTTACACCAGTGGAAAAATATTGTGTAATAGCAAAATGCCTGTTCTTGCGAAGGGGTATTTAAAGCTTTTGCTCGCTATATTACTTTCAAAAATTAATCTAAGAATCCGAAAAATCTCTTGTGTTTTATACAGTTGATGTGAAGAATTTGCTTCATTTTTCGAACAATTCACTGCTAGTATTGTAAGAATATTACGGAAACTTACCGGGTGTCCGTTGCATTTAGATCCGTAGTCTTACATCAAGTTCTATTTGAAACCCCACTTCAATAATTAAAGTTGTCTTTAATATACTTTTCCATGTGTGAATAAATATTTTTCAAGACACTGTTCACGCATTCAATAATTTTGGATTATATTTCTTTCTTTCTCTAATAAAATTTTCAGTAATTTTGAGATTAAAATCCGTAAAAACAACTTGCTCTAGCACAAAACGTGGCAGTTAAACACATAAAGGTACACGTCTTATTTAATTTTGATATATATATATATATATATATATATATATATATATATATTGCCAAACTTTGGGAGAGCCTGCGTAAATCTTTAGAGATTTACTTTTTGTTTGTCGTTCTGCATTTAGCATAAATGTAATTTTTCTTGTTAAATGCTAAATTTATATTTCTTTTAAGGCAGTGCTTCACACTAGGAGACGATACAACAAAGAAAGAAAAAAAAAAGTCTCTCTTCAATTATAAATGGGAGGGTTTGTCGTAATTGGCGGAATATTTAGGACCTGTTAAACACAACAAATTGGAATTAAGAACAAAGGACGTCAGGCAGCTCTTCTTATGTTACCTTTTCACATTCTTTATACATCTCTTGTAGGACTTCGTTTGCGTTAACTGTGTATAGAATAAATTGGAAAATTGTGACTAGTAGCCTGGAAAAGACAGGTAATTAATTCATTCTGACCAAACGAGTAGGAACTTTGACCTTATATAGACCATAGCCTGAGATTGGTGTCCCAGTTTCTCGTTTACTAAATCTGGCAACCCTACACTTCAGCGACCCCGAAAACTACAGATTCGACATTAATATCGGTCATTTTCGATCATTTGTAAACAGTGTGTCTATTAAAATTACAAAATAAAATTTCGTGATTTATATATATATATATATATATATATATATATATATATATATAACACCAAACCATAAAATTTTGTAACATCCTCAAGAGCGAATTTGGAGGCTGAATTTTCATGCATGCAATAGAAGTGTGCTTTGCTTGCGCCGACCACAGACATTTTTGGCGGTGAATTTTGACGGTTTATAGAACAAATTTTTCAGTTTGTACTTATATTTGTACGATAAAAATAAATTCGTGACCTATGAGTTAAATTTCTTGACTTTCATGATCGTTTTCTGATTTCGTGACCTTTTTTTTTGTGACTTTCGTGACCAATAGACAACCTGTTAAATGTCTTTCCCCCTACCTCTCCCCTCCGTTGCACCGTCAAAGTAAAATGATTAAAAATAAGCCCAGTCCCGAACCTCATCTATGTTGAAAACTTGATTAAGATCGGTCCGGGTTCAAGTCACAAACATAGCCACTTTCAATTTTATAATATAGATTAGAGTCAGGAATGGGCCTAAATAGCCTACTTAATAATGCTGAAATTTCCAAAGCCCCCGCCACATACAGACACACACTTTCATCAGCGGCTTATTTAATTGGATTCACACACTTCAATTATTTCAGTCGTCAGGTATGATTCAGTTTATCTGTAACATAGCTGCAAACAAAGCTTATAAACAATATCATGATGGATAGTCTGTAACCAATAAAACAGCTACAAATAAATTTGTTTCTGTTCTGGTTACTTAATGGGGCTTCAACCATGTTTTGAAAAATACTCTATTACTGGCATAGTTAGGTTTTCTAGTAATACACTGATAAATAAACAAATAATTAAAATAAAATAAAAAGTAAAACTAAACTACCTTGGTAAACAGAGTTCGAATTCTCAGTGAAAGTGCTACATCAGTTACGTTATGATTTATTGAGGTAATGCGTTATTATTATTTCCGTTCTTGCTGTAAAATGGATGGAAATAATAATTTTGTAGTACAGGATGAGGTGCAAAGCTATATTATTGACTAGTGTGCAAGCTACAATTCATTTAATTAGTGGCGACAGCAGGGGAGGCAAGGGAGCAGACAAATGTAGAACTGTCTTAATGTTTGCACTTTTGTTGTTCATACCGCAGATAGTTGGGTCATTTGAGAAACGATGAAAAATAATGCTTTTCCATTGTAACTTCCGCTGTTGATCTCACAGATTTCAACACATGTCCAGAGGGCATTTTATTTAATAGACGTACACTCAGTTTCTCAGTGTTAACAAATAAATGAAAAGACACACAGTAAAACACAGCTTACAACAAAATAAACTTGGACTAATTCAAATTGTTCTTTCCAACCAACATATGCTTCTGTTTTATTGCGTGTTCATGAGCATGTGGTTCCTTGAGTTGTGGCATGTAACGCCATAGTTCAACCACTGCTTCAAAGAAGAAAGAGGTATGTCTGGCCCTAGCCTTGTATAGAGTATCTTGTTTAAGTTTTATTGCTAGATAATTGTAAATCGACAACATAGGCCTATCAAAAACCTAAAGAAGCGCCGGTCATTATTATGCTTTATCATTTGACTGAGACTAGCATTTAAACTGCAGATTATTAATTGAAAATTTGGTGAAATTACTACCGCGGCACATGCCCAAATAATTGTGTACAGATTAGTAATGTGCGTGTGTAAACTGATGCGCCCTGGAAATGATTACTTGCCGTTACCTGCTATCCTATTATATGAAATTATTTCATCGTGAAATTAACTTCTGGTGCCTTAGAAATTGTTTCTCCAGGGTAGGAGTTGCATTCATGGCTGCAGATTCACTTAAAGAGGACTTTCCGTTACATATATAAATACGCTCTCGGACATATCTAATAAAAATGACCGTGCGAAAACAAACCAATATGTGCCAGGTGGCGACTAAAAGCGAGAAAGTTATCTGAGCCAGGGCAGGAGAGATACAGGAGGCACGCGTGGTAACGCGGGGGTGTATCCGCATTACCTTAGCAAGAGAGCAGGCGCATCAGCGATGGAGTGCATGCGAATGAACAAGAATATAGCAAACTACACCTCATATTGCTAAACCATATAGGTTAGAGCACTTGTAACGATTTAACGTTGTAATCCTATATATGTAAACATAAAATATACGCTAGGTTTCTCTACATCCTGTAGAAATACCCCGCGGCGATTAGTACGTTGCACAGTCGTCTTTTATATAGAGCTACTATAGATCTTCTAATGTTTTCACACTTGTAACATTACACGTATAAAAAAATACTAGCTTCCTACATCGTGTTAACATCCTATACAATCCTCTTTCATATGCATTTGCTGATGTTAATCGTATAATTACTATTTTTTGACGGTCTATCCTTAATCAATGCCGAAAATTTTTTCGTTTAATGTTTCAAAGAGCCTAAGAAATTAACTAAATACAATTTCGTCAAAAATATTGACCTTTACTGACTGGTTTGCATCCCCGCAATTATTTCAAGTGGTGTACTTAAAATTGATCTGCACGATAGTTTCTTATGTCATACCAATTTAAAAGCAATATCTCGATCTCTACAGAACGATTTGAACGTGTGCCAAGAAAACAATATTTTAAAATGTATTACGGTACAATCTAAAGCAAGTGAACTGACTAAAATGACTTGATAAAGTGGACAACTGTTCGCAGAACTGCAAGGTACGTAGTGTTTCTCGTATTACATGACAATCATGCTTACACTATTAACGCTATTCCTACCTCATTACTTTAGTTATAAGTATGACAAATGTATATATAAATTCCCTACACACTAGTCTTCACTCATTTATAAATTAACATATTACACACCACGTACTATGATCGACAGTCACAACCTGAACCAAGAAAGTTTATCTCGCGATTTAAACACTAAGTTTAGCGCCCCAGTCTGAGAACTAAAGAACTTAAAAATAAATAAATAAATAAATAAAAAATGTTAACAAAGTAAGCTTACAAGTATCAAACCACTACAAATGTTATAGTATGATCTAAGTGAGTTCATTCGAAAGATGATTTTGTAACACAGTCTCCATGGGCGGAGTGATTTTGCACAATATACGGAACGTGTATTTAATGTCAACAAGCAGAGTTACAAGTGTGAAATCATGAAAGTGCGCTGTTTCAATGTGATAAAAATGTTCTTTCCACCATTCTTGTCTGTACACACTTCCTCCATTACTGACGCACCTGCTCCCTATATATGCGAGCCTCTCTGTCCTATTACAGTATGTCTACTAAAATTCCAAAATGAAATTTCGTGACTTTTTAGTGACCTTTTCTTTATCAAATCATAAAATTTTCTAACATTTTCAAGAGAGAATTTGAGTGCGAATTAGGTCGAATTTTCATCCATGCGATAGACACGTACTTTGCTTGCGATTTGGTAACGTCTAAACCTGACCATAGACAGTTTTGGTGGTGGATTTTTACGTTTTATGGAACAAAATTTTCCAATCTGTACTTGCATTTATACAGTTAAAAAAAATCGTCACCCAAAAGCTAAATTTCGTGACTTTCATGACCGTTTTCTGATTTTGTGAAATTCGTGACTGATAGACACCCTGTATTAGATTGCATCCGTGCTTTTTAGTGGCCGTCTGCACAGAGTGGTTTTCTTATTGCATTCGTCCAGACGTGGGGTATCTTTTTTAGTGGCCGTCTAGCACAGGGTGGTTTTCTTATTGCATTCGTCCAGACGTGGGGTATCTTTTCTAGTGGCCGTCTAGCACAGAGTGGTTTTCTTATTGCATTGGTCCAGACGTGGGGTATCTTTTTTAGTGGCCGTCTAACACAGGGTGGTTGTCTTATTGCATTCGTCCAGACGCGGGGTATCTTTTACTTTCTCCCTCAATCTTGCACATCTCCAGTGTTACTTCACAAAATACAGCTCACCGAGCGAAGGGGGTTAAAAGCCCGTCAGGGCTCATTTGTTTCCTATCTTTATCAAAATTTAGACAAAAACAAAGTACTCGGTTTTGGATCCATCAAACGAATTGGGGAAGATTCTAAATGCCATCCTACACTGTAATTAGGCATTAATTCCGAAGTTCGTCGTCCGTTACTTTTTGGCTAAAAGCTTTAGAGTTGGTTCCCTTCCGGGTTATAGTTAAGGAGCCGTACTTCCCATTTAGGGAAGGACGAGAAACGCCATACTTTCAGGAATTATTCATTGACTATCCAGGATGTTAAAAAGTAGGTAATAGACTGAGTTCTTGCCCTTGTACTTAGGGTGTTTAGGTAGTGCAACAGTAAGATGTATCCTCGTGCACGGGAGATGAGAAGTAGCTGTTCTTAACTATTACCCCTTTCCGTACCAAAGTTGAATATTTAATTTACCTAGCGGTTTGTGTGTAGCCCGCTCCTCCCAGTTCCTTGTCACCGGAACTGGACGAGTCACTACTACTACTACTTATATCGGGAACAGAATCCAACCAACCCCTGCAGGGCTTCAAACCCGTTCCTACTACTACTTTTACTACTACAACTACCACTACTGCTACTACAACTGAAGCTTCCTTACCACAAGATGTACATCTTAAAATCTTTATAACATGCGATTCCGAGTCATGAACTAATATGAAACGCTCGTTCCTACTACTACTACTAGTACTATTACTACTATTGCTACTAACTACCACTACTACTACAATTTATACTGAAGCCTCCTCACCACAAGATTTACATCTTAAATCTTTATAACATGCGATTCCGATTCATTATGAACTAATATGAATTGTTAGAATCACTATGATTCGTTAAAAATCACTGGGAGGAGCGGGCTATACTCAATCTAGTAATTATTAAAATCTACGTTGTATTATAAATCTATACTAAATATAATTTTCATACCTTAGATATAGTCCCCAATATGAAGACAGGCTTGTCTGAATATTGTGACAAAAAAGTACCATTAACACGCTGCCCTCCAAGTTTAGCAAACGAAAACGAGCTAGTAATTTCGTCGTCCATTATTACATATACTGTTGTACAAACGCAACTAACAATTACAATATACCACTCAGTTCTTGATTTAAAGGCCAGAATACAAAAATATCAATAACACTAATTCTTGAATTCTTTGTAAACTACTTGAAAATTCTAAGTGAAAATCAGCACCTAATTTCACCGCAATTGTCCGCGATTCTTTACCGCCTGTACAGAGTTGCCAGCCAACAATTAGGGGTTAGTGCTAGGTCAAAATTAGAAAATCACTAAATGCAAAGGGGCACAAATCCTATACCGCCTTATGCAGAGTCGTTTTGACATATGATTAGTGTCATACTAAAGGCCTGACTACTGCAGGAGACATATGTTAGTCGAACTCTTTAGTATGTCACTAATCATATGTCAAAACGACTCTGCATAAGGCCCATAGCCACTAAAACTCAAAATATGCTCTCTAGTTTGCGATGCGTTAACTGCGACTGATTTTGTAAGGAAAAATATTCAATTTTGATGCATCTAGTGTTCAGGGACGGCTTTAGCATTTTAGGGTAGGTCCACTCCCTCGCTTATGGATACTTATACACGTTTGATTGCTTACTCATAGTAGGAAATTAGTTTTACAGTAGTGATTGATGCTACTTGTTAAATAATTATATACAATTAATATAAATAGTGGAATATATATTTACTCTTTATTGTATCTTTTAGCGTTTATACATTATTCAAAAATTTTGCGTAGACCCGTGTCTAACCGCTAAACACCCACTCAAGACGCCACTGCTATTGTTCTCTCTTCTTTCTTTTGATCAGTGTTGCCAACAAATTGACAAATTGATCCAAAAAGTCGCTAAATAGAAGATGACTCCAATTTTGGGTGAAAAGTCGCTAAACAAATTTTGTGGAGTTTTGAATCTTTTATATTATATAACATATATATCTTATTAATCGAAATCTGTAAGGTGCATGCATTGACCTCACTACTTGAATGTAGGGATGGTACCGAGACCGAGACGGACTTTTATATACCGAGACGAGACCGAGACGGACTTTTACATTCCGAGACGAGACCGAGACCTTGGTCAGTCTTGAAAGTCTCGGTCTCGTCTCGAATATTGATAGTTATTTTGCCTTTACTCAAAATTTGTTTCGTTGCTGCATGAGATAATATGGGAACGGTTGACTGATGTACAGTAGCGTATTTAGGGGGTAAGTATCGGGCTCAAGCCCCTCCCGAAATAAATATGTAATCATTTTTTCGCATTGCACGTACTATACAAATGTTTGTTACCCGTTCCTCAAGCCTCTCCCGAAACAAAATCCACTGCCATTGTATATAGTCTTTCTCTCTGTATATATATATATATATATATATATATATATATATATATATATATATATATATATATATATATATATATATATATATATATAGGCGCGGATCCAGGATATGATCAAGGGAGGGGCTAAACCATACTTTGCCTCTTTATTCAGTGTAAAGCAAGATTGAAGCTCATTTTATTCAGTGTATAGTATACCTGAGCATTAACGGGGGATATAGCTCCTATAGCCCTTCCCTTGGATCCGCGCGTATATATAAACAAGCAGTGTTACCAACGCAAAATAAAGTTGTATTTTCTCAAATTGCACTATGTAATTTATTACCTATTTCTAATTTAGATATTAAATATAAACACAATACCACATACATTATTCAGTGTAACAAAGGATAATACAGTATCACTAACATCAACATTTTGGAGATCTCTTATAACTCAAATAACATAGACGGTGCAATGCGCATGATTTGTATCTTAGCGTCAAATACTATGATTATGGTATAATGTATTTCGAATGAATGAAGGAACAAAGTTACAAGAAATGAAAAATTTAACTTTTTCTAAAGACTTTACTTCGAAAACGTGCTGACATATCACGTCTCATCATGTAGATATTTCCAAAAGACTTAAGTCATCATGATGTCATTTACAGCAATTGTTATTTCAAACCATTTCAGAGATACCAAACACATGGATAGTAATTGTTATACTGCTTAAAATAACGTATTTGTGTTGCTTCCATAACATTACAACAATATTTTTGGTGGTTTTAATTACAAGTCGCAGTTCCATTATTTTAAGCAGTGTTGCCAACTTAAATAAACTGCTAAATATTATTCTAAATATAGTGCAAACAATGTAACTAACAAGGGACATCACCCAATTGTCCGGCTCCGATTTCAATGAAATTTTTGTTGCTGATACAGGACATGTATTCATTACTTGTGATGACAGAAATTTTTGCCATGGTGCATGTTTTCTATTTTTTAATAATTTTTAAAGGTTGTGATGTGGTTAATAGAGATTACTGCAGAAGTCCCTTACTACCCTTTGTAAACGGAGTGTTAATGAAAGAACAGCCATGTAGATACGTATAGGGTCTAGGGGAAAGTCGTATGGTACGTATGACCTTGACGGCAGCCATCTTGAAATCCGCCATTTTGAATTAAGGTCAAGTTTTTTAAATGGGAATAGGGTAATATGATACATAATTTCGGGCTAGAATTTTATTAGGAAAACAATGGTGAAGTTAATTTTAAGATGCGCCCATTTGGTGAAAAGTTACAGGCATATTAATTGTTTGTACTTACTATGTGTGTAAGTCCCTTACCTCCGCTTCTAACCCGCGTATTAATGATAATAAGTGGATAAAGGTTTCGGTAATACATACTATACCTAGAGGGAAGTGATAAGATAAGGGTATTATTGACGGGAGCCATCTTGAAATCCGCCATTTTGAATTAAAGTGAAGTTTTGAGAACTGAAAACCATAGCATGTGGCACCAAGTTTTAATAGTAAATTTTCCCCAAAAGCCAATGGTATGCTTATTTTTGTTCTATAGTTAACCAATATGAATTTATGACTCTTCTAATATGCCCGAAACGTCCATTATTCGATCTTTCAAATTGGCGACACTCCTAATTTTCATCGCATGTTTTAAGATTCCAACTGGCACTTTGCAACTGTTTCCATGGCTCATGTTTTCTAAATTTATTACATTTTTTTAAGAGTTGCGATTTGTCAGTTCATGAATAGTATTGGGATAAGCATCCAGCAATCTTTCTGAATTTTGAAGACTTGCCATGTAATTATTAATTTCCTAGGCAGTGCAATTATTTATTTTAACCCAGAGTACATGAGGTACCTATGGACCTATGTGGTGTGAAGAAATACAAATGAAATTATAAGAAATTGGTGTATCACGAACTCAAAATTATCATGAAATGTAGCCTACATGTTGCGCAAACGACAAACAGTTTTTTTTTAATAAATACGACTTTATAACTTTGAAGAAACAGCAGCAATGATAGAAAATATCAAAGAGACATAATATGACTGTTCCCAACACACTATTTGTACCGTGAACAAAATATGAAAACAGGTAACTTGTTTATAAAGAGGTGTAACTTAATCGAGTTCCCGATCAATACTGATTATAAATCTTACAAACATGAACTATCGATAACAATCGCTAGAAAACGAATGACTTTTTTGTATGACTAGCTAAAATATTTCCATAGAAAATAAATAAATAAATAAATATACAATAAACAAATAAATATAAAACAAAACAAAAGACCATTGATTTACACAACAATCATATTTCGTTTCCTTTTTTGAAGTGAATTTTCAACTTATTTCTCGTCTCATCTACTATCCATTACAAGCTACGTCTCCGGTATTACCTGAATGCAAAGTTGGAGTTCTTTCGTTCTGCGATGATTCATGTCAGAAAACGAATTTTTGAAGGGCAGGTATAGGAAATAAATAATTACATTGCCTATGAAATTAATAATTACATGACAAGTCTTCAAAATTCAGAAAGATTGCTGGATGCTTATTCCAACAATATCCATGAACTGACAAATCGCAACTCTTAAAAAAAAGGAAATAAATTTAGAAAACATGAGCCATGGAAACAATTGCAAACTGCCAGTTGGAATCTTAAAACATGCGATGAAAATTAGGAGTGTTGCCAATTTGAAAGATCGAATAATGGACGTTTCGGGCATATTAGAAGAGTCATAAATTCATATTGGTTAACTAGAGAACAAAAAATAAGCATACCATTGGCTTTTGGGGAAAATTTACTATTAAAATTTGGTGCCACATGCTATGGTTTTCAGTTTTCAAAACTTCACTTTAATTCAAAATGGCGGATTTCAGGATGGCTCCCGTCAATAATACCCTTATCGTATCACTTCCCTCTAGGCATATGTGTTACCGAAACCTTTATTCACTTATTATAATTAATACGTGGGTTAGAAGCGGAGGTAAGGGACTTACACACATAGTAAGTATAAACAATTAATATGCCTGTAACTTTTCACCAAATGGGCGCATCTTAAAACTAACTTCACCATTGTCTTCCTGATTAAATTCTAGCCCGAAATTATGTATCATATTACCCTATTCCCATTTAAAAAATTTAACCTTAATTCAAAACGGCGGGTTTCAAGATGGCTGCCGTCAAGGTCATACGTACCATACGACTTTCCCCTAGACCCTATACGTATCTACATGGCTGTTCTTTCATTAACACTCTGTTTACAAAGGGTAGTAAGGGACTTCTGCAGTAATCTCTATTAACCACATCACAACCTTTAAAAATTATTAAAAAATAGAAAACATGCACCATGGCAAAAATTTCTGTCATCACAAGTAGTGAATACATGTCCTCTATCAGCAATAAAAATTTCATTGAAATCGGAGCCGGACAATTGGGTGATGTCCCTTGTAAGCTACAAAATATTTTAATAACTCGTAAATTATTTTATGCTGCAAGAATGTTTTCAAAAGATGACGTTTTTCATAGTTTTTGGGCTATTTATAATGTTAATATGAAAGTTTTCGTTCCAGCAATACATGTAAATGCAAATTGTAACTGAAATTAAATGTAACTGATAACTTTTCAGTAATATTGGTTGTTCCCCCTAAACCCTAGGTCTGGTCTACATTTTACATTAAAACCGTGCTTAATTAAAAGTTCTAAATACACCCTAGTTACATTTCACTGGTTTTAGTTTGACCACCAACCACCTCAATCTCGATCCATACCATATAGCTATATGCAATAAAGGACTTACAGTTAGTAAAACATATTCCGTCTTATGCAGAGTCCTTTTGACATATGATTAGCGTCATACTAAATGCATGACTACTGCAGGAAACATATGTTAGTATAACACTTTAGTATGACACTAATCGATCGTCAGAACGACTCTGCATAAGGCCCATTGTGTTGATTTTTGGTTGGTTTGTTTTAGTTTAACGTCCCATGATTATGCTAGGGCGTCTAAACGAGACGTGGAGCTAATGATTGTAATGGAATCCGAACCACTTCGGTCGTTCAACTGTACCCACACCGGAAATCGAATTCGGGACCACCGAACCGAAGTCAGGCGTGCTAGCAGCTAGACCAATGGAGGTTCTCACATTGTGTTGATTTAAATCATTGAGTCAGTGTTGCCAGATTCGAAGATCAAAAAGTAGCGGATTTAAACTATTTGTAGGCCAAATATATAGAAATGAATTGTTTGGCAACTAATGACTGGTACTAATTGAATATTTTTTAACATGGGCTGGAAAATGTGCTGGACATATTGCAAGAAATTATGATCGATAGACAAAAACAATTCTAGACAGGATACCACGAGATAAATACAGCCTAGGAAACGTCTTTATACAAGAAGGTTTGACGAAATCAAGAACAACTGGGGAATAACCTGAAAAAGAACTGCTCAAGATAGATAGTTGTGGAGAAGACTTGGAAAGACCTTCATCCAGCAGTGGCTTGACAATGGTTGATTATGATTATAGCTATGATTTTATTATATCTGGACCTCAGAGGTAAACTAAACCAAGTCATAATTTCGTAATTTTACAAGAGAAGCGAAAAACCAGTTCCTTAAGTAAGACCTATAGTACTGTTTTCAAACTATACTAAGTAAATATAAAGTAATAAAATGCTTTTAGACTTACATTGTTCACCACTAGAAAGAACATGGTCTATTAATAATGTATTCTTAACTCAATTTCGACCAAAAAATGACTTAGCATAGTTTACCTCTAAAGTTCATGCGTATATATAACTTTTACTAGATAAGGTAGGGCAAAAACAGATCCAAAATTTAACGAAATTCGTACAGCGAAAGAAAATGATCCATCATATTGCAGCAAAACTACGAAAATTAATACAAAAGAAAACTAGAAAGTTAAGAATCACTTGTTTTGCCGGGACAGAGAAAATAGATACATATAGCTCGAATTACCTATATACTTACATAATATGTATGTCCATGTTTCGCAAGTAATTTTCAAGCAATATAAAATTTCAGCGCAATGAACGCATGATTAGTTTTCTCGAGTAAAGAACTTACATGCACCGCTGAGAACTCAGGAATAAGCTTAATCTATATTATGGCACTGGATATATCCTTATATAATACATTACGACCTTATAAACTTGTATAAGAAACAGAATGTACTTAAAGTGAGACGCGAACTATACAAAACATAAGACTTTGAATCTAACTTGTTTGGTGATCAAACTCGAGACCACAGATAGCAAAGATGAGTGCCGTAGCTCCCACCATAAGGTTAAGGAAGTGCCTGTTTTAAAGTGTCAATTAAACACTGAGATGTGAAACGTTAATAAAGCATTTGATCAATTTGAAACAAATTATATGGTAGTAATAATTTACTCTATTTGTTAATTACTCTGCTTTATACTGTATATACTGTTTTTAAAATGGCAATCAAAGCAGAATGTTTTTGATAATAACTGAGAAATTGTAAAATTTCAATTTCGGCGCGATTAAATACATTCGTGCTGTTATATGTTGCATTATCCGTTAGGAGGTATTGAACAATTCTGATTCAGAGGAAGGATATAAACTACTGTATAGTACTGGAGTTAATTTAATAGAGCTTAATTGTATATGCAGTACTGAGACTATTTGAGACAAAGTCTATTGCTGAAATTGAAATATGAGTTACTATTAGGGGTTTATTCCAAGTATGTTATACCCACTGATGATTGAACCTGGAACACACACATGGAAATCATTAGCGCTAGCAAATTAGCTACGAAGAGGTACATCATACCATAATCCTAAGCCAAGAATGAAGGCAAAAAGTAAGAAGCGGAAACGACAGACTGTACGATAATAATACTTTCACAATTTTAATTCATAGTATTTATTTCGAGACTTTCGAGACGAGACCCGAGACTTGGCCTTCGAGACCGAGATCGAGATCGAGACAAGTATCTGTTGACCGAGACCGAGACGGCGTTTTTTGACTCGAGACGAGATCGAGACCGAGATCGCTACTTATCAACCAAGACGAGAACGAGACTGTACAAAGTCTCGTCTCGTCTCGTCTCGATACCATCCCTACTTGAATGATCCTTTTAATCTCTGTCCCTTATCTGGTTATCTCCAGTGGCCCTGCGTAGCGCAGTCGCTAACGCTCTCGTGTTCTGTTCGAGCGGTCCCGCGTTCGATTCCCAGGGGGCACTAAGTCGAAAAAGTGTAAAGCGCCTTTTCAGGCCAATCACCCTGAGTGAGTTTTTTCTGGGTTTTCCTCATTCACACCAGGCAAATTCGGGGTGGTACCTGACTTATAGCTTCCAGGCCTCTTCCTTCCTTCCCCAATCCTTTCTTCCTTCCCTTTCCCCGGATATTTTTTCTAGTTGCTCGCCGAGGGACGTCATCCCTCAAACATGACGGGTTAAATGCCCTTAGATGCCGAAAGCCCAGAAATCTAAATCCTAAATTCTGGTTATCTCCTTTGTTTCCGCCAAAGAACCAGAAAAAAAAAACTCTCAACATTCTCATTCGCTTGAGTGTTAAAACTAAAAGTCATACTAAAATATAAGATGCTTATTTACAAATAGCATACACTGCAGTAAAACAATACACGTGCGTTGGACGAAAGAAGTCTTCGTACAGTACTTATTATACACAAAGTAATTAATTCATACACTAAGTAATTAATTTTCATTGATTATGGCGACGTAGAAGAAATGCATAGCATCATTTAAATAAGTTGGTATTATTATTATTATTATTATTATTATTATTATTATTATTATTATTATTATTATTATTATTATTATTATTATTATTATTATTATTATTATCAAAGAATCTAAATATCGAATAGTCTTGTTTAATATACAGTAAAAGAAGAGAGCAAAAGTTTTTATTATTTCTGAAATAGTCATTCTCTCTGTCATTCGTATCCCAATTGTTTGAGAAAAATAAAATATTGAATACTACCAACACCTACTATATGCTACTGATACTGATTCTCCTTCTCGACTATCTTCTGGTCTTGTCTCCAGTACATCTAGTTTCCTAACCCTCTTGGCCGTTGTCAACTCTGTAGAAACCTTTTGCTACGATGTTAACAAGCGATACTAGCGATATCCAAGTAAATCGGAGTCAACGCTTGGTGGACCTATACTACTAACTAAAGCCTGGGGAAATGTAGTAAAAATCAATGATTCTTTGTAAGTAAATCGTTCAGAGGTATTTTCTTTTAAACGATTTCAATTGTAGCTTAATCCCAAAAATGCTATTACGTAGAGAAATTCCGAAGTTTATCACAGAGTCAGTGTTACGATCTCCTGATAATCATCAGGTATGATACCGAGATAATACAACTTGGTAGCGCCAGTAATGTTATTTTGTGTAAAAAGTGGGTTATTACCGTGACCAGGTTGTGTCATCCCGTTGTCTGATGTTTAGTAACCAGATTTTGTGGGACTGGCCTACTGATATTTCATTCAGTCAGTTCAGTCAGTGAACACCCAATTTTGTCGCAGATTTATATTTCTTCTTCGTCAAAATATGCATTTTTGAGAAAATTAAGCATTAAGCATTTCTGAGAAAATTACGTTGTAGGAATTATGCAGAACAGTAAATCAATGGTGACATGCATTTTCAACAAGATATACTAATTAATGTTCCTCCTTCAACTCTAATCTCAAAATTAACAATATTAATTTAGCATCGACTACAGAATAGTTCTGTAGTGAATTTATTTTAAGACTGTAACATCCGAGTCTCAGAGGATAGAAATGAGGGAAATGAGTGAATTTGGCCATAAACATTTCCTAGTGCACCGAGGAAAAATCTTGGTAAACTCCTAATTCGAAATATTTACCCACGAGGGATCGATCACACCATCTTCCGAATCTGAAGTCGATGTTCTACACCTGAGCTTTTGCTATTTGGTGTGGATGTGAAGATTTTGTGTATTTGAATTTACGTCAAATTCTAAAAACTGGAGAAGATATCAAACGAAAGAAAGGAAGAAAAAGGCTACGTATACTTCTTGTGCTATAAGAAGTCCCGATTAAAATGTCTCTTCTAACACTGTTTCATATTAGGAAAAGAAAAACATATTTCCTCTCTTTGCTTCAAAGAGTGTTCACTTTATCATTTTAATGAAGAAAAGGCAAATTCATTATTCAGTTTTAGAACTCAAGGGAAAAAGTAAACAAAACTAATTGAACTACGGCCAATTCGAAACAAGAGAATGATCTGTACAGTGTAAACTGTACAAGAGGAAATGTCTTCGGGCTGCTAAAAATTGAGATGACTGCTGCCATATTGTAACTTAGAGCTTCGCCTTATCTCAAATAAATGCAGACATGTCAGAAGATTTGATTCTTGTGGATTCACTGGTTCAAACGCTGTCCAAGATGAGATCTGGAGAATACGATTGTCAACGAAGAAGATTCGAACAAATTTATCAAGAATGTTTGGAGATGTGCAAAGAAAATGGTCTTGAAATTCCAGAGCCGGAAACAGATAGATTATAGGGGTTCCTCGTGGAAACGAACTAGATATTCGCCATCGAAATATCACAAATTCATTTTGGATGAATCTCTTCCTTCAATGGAGGTAGAAAACAAATTTTCTAAAGATAATATACTAAGAGATTTTTTGTCCACTATTGATAACGCAATCACTGAGATGGAAAACCGCTTTTGATCATGTAGCAAAATCATTTGATCAATCGCCGTGTTACATTCAAAATGTGAAAACATTTTAAATTACAGCATTGTTGAGCATATGGCCCAGCATTATGGAAATGATTTGGAAATATTCAATTGCGAAGTCAAAATCTTCCCAAACACAATTAAGTTGTACGAAGGCGAGAGAAAACCAAAGTTGATTCCCTAATAATTTCATTGATCTTTTTGTGTCTACAAAAACGCATTCCTAGAAACTTATAAGATAGGTATCTACCAGTTTCTAGTTCTACGTGTGAAAGGATTCACACGTTTGAAAAGATTAAAGACATATACGCAATCAATCCAATGACTGATGATAGGTTGAAAAACTTAGGGTAACTTTACATTGAGAAGAAAATTGCAAAATCGTTAGATCTTGAAGAAGTTGTTGATAAGTTTGGTGCTGCTTACAAGAATAGAAAGATCATTCTCTTCTAAGTAGAGGCATAAACCTATAAAGGTTATTTTCTTTACTTGTGTAAGTGTATTTCTCTGCTTCCACTTAAATCAACCAGCCACACATATTTTAAACGCCGTGATTAAATAACTACATGCTTGTATTATAAATCAATTGTATTAATGGATCCTAGTTGTTTAAGCTAGTAAATTTTCACTGTTTTGAAAAGAGTGAAATTATGAACAACAAAGATGAAAACATTCACACACACACACACACACACACACACACACATTATATATATATATATATATATATATATATATATATATATATATATATATATATATATATATATATATATATAATTGTGAGAAAAAAATTTATTAATTGGAGATGGTCCCCTCAAAATTTTCTTGGGACCTTCATTGGCCCCCCTGAAAAAATATTCTAGCTACGCTACTGGTTTATAGTAACAGGCATAGCAGTTATAATTTATTTTTGAAATGTTTGCGTTGCGTAACGTTCTTCTACCTTTGCGAAGGCTGATAATAAACAACGTAACATATATTCAATTGTGTGGTCCATTCTTTTATTACTCCATAATGTTTGCACATCGCAACGCGACGCAAATAACATAAATAATTATAATTATAATGGGATATATCACAAATTAAAACACAAATCATGTGTCTTACTTTGCTATAATCGATATAGCATGTGCTATTGATGGTCCCACTTTTGCTTTACATTATGGTCTGCAAAATTTTGCTATGCCTGGTACGAATCAGGCCTCTGATACATTGATCAATTATCGATATGAAGAACTGGCAATATTGAGAATCAGCGAAAGCGTAACATTTCGTGGTTGACCGTCGGTAAGTAGTGATGTAGGGTTACAATTTGAGCTATAAATTTTCGGAAAATTTTTCGAATAGGATTGTAATTATATTCTATTTTGCAGGTGAAGACATTCGGTCAAGCTGGAGCTGGAAAGAGGTGGAAGAATTTCCTAGGACGGATCTTCTATATACAGTACAGTAAGTACAAAATACGGCTACCACATTTTGTACACGTTAACGATAAGGAGTGACACGTCGACGCCTAAGATGTTAAAGTGAACGATAAGTAGATATTGCGTTGTTGGATGACATGTTGAGCTAGAAATGTAATATATGTACTGAATTTACTACTTGAATAATTATCGGCAAATTAGCATTTGAACTGTCTAAGATTCAAAGTTGTATGTTGAATAATGAGATACATAAAATAGAAGTTAGTGCGTATCACGTCTTCCATGAAGTTGATTGCAGTTTTATTTGAATGTAATGCCGAAGTTATTAGGATCGAGTTAATGAACGTTTATAGTTCGCTTATTAGTAGAACAACAAAATTGTGGACGTTTTAAAGGTTGACCTAATTTGCGTAATTTCTTAACATGCAGGACAGGTTGGAATATTTCACTTGTAATTTCTTATCTTCTGCCTGTTTTCTTGCTAATGAGATCATGTTACTATGAAAGTTTCATGTGAAAAGATTATAATTTATCTAAAATTTTCTCGTTAGGACGGTGTAATTGACATTTTAGGGTGAAAGGTAAACAAATTGCTTGTATGGAATTTACACTTCACTACACTGGAAGGGGTTATAAGGATGTAGGTGAATCACTGAAGGCAAACAGGTTGTGTAGTTATTAAGTTAGTAGGAAATATACCGTTTTGCGTTCTTAAATTCCTGTCTTAATCTAGAAATAACAAAGAAAGTCATCAGATTAATAGGCATTTATTCCGAAGTTGGGTGTCCGCTTTCGCCATGTTTTTTCGCTGTTATCTCCTTTCCACATTTTCTGCAGTTTGTTATTAGGTTCATTAATCCGTGCTCTTCACAAACTTTTAAAAGATTTTGCTCGTTATCAACGTATTGCTTCACAAATATTAAAACTGTTAGTTCATTGTCCTTGTACATTCACCATATTGATAACATAAATGCTCGTTACTTTCCCACAATGCAACTGTTAGGTTACCTTGCGCCAAGTAGTTCCCTCCACTCGCCGTATAGTCCCATGTTTATAACCGCTTATACATAACAAATAAAGAGATTTTTCGAGACCCTTATATATTATCAAGCACATAAACGATCAAATTAACCAGATCTTTCCTGTAAATTTTAAAAATTTTGCTGGAAACGGACGCCCAACTTTGGAACTTAACCCAATTAATATGTCTTACTAGTTGGTTCTTCCTATTTCAAATCACGCAAGTTGTAGAAAACTGTCATGTGGCCAGTGATTTTTTTCGACTTAGCATATATCTTTTCTCAGTCATGTGTGAGTAATCTCAAAATATTTGGGAAAAGTAAGCAGTGGAAGGACTAATGGTAGGAGGAGAAAGTTAGCTCTTGATGGCCACGCAATCACTCATTTTTTTTTTTCATTAATATAAACAACAAACAGATGTAGAGAAGTGGGGTAGTTTCTGATGGAAAGGCATTATGGTCGTGTATATTGTACAGAACGTTATCTATCCTAGAAAAAAATGTCTGTATTAGGTTTTTAAATAAAAGCAACCACCATTTTGAAAATTGATTGCGACAAAACCCCAGGATTGCTTTCAAAGCAAATTCGGTAGTATTTTATTCATTTTGCTATAACACTTGGAAGTATGCTATAATAAATTTCATTTGGCTTGGTGTGGCATTAACGTTATGCAGATTTAAGAGATTTACGTAATCACACTGAAGGTTTCTGTATTAGAGGAATTGAGAGTGCGTTTAATTCAAGGACATCTATTCCGAAGTTGGTCATTCGCCAGGTTTTCAACCAAAAGACTTTTATTTTGAAAAAGAAGTTACAATTTTTTCTACCTCCTGTTAATATGTTTTGTACAGTCAGTCTAAGGGTTTTCAATGTACATGCATGAGAAGTATTCTGCAGAAGACGCTAATCAACGTGTGCTAGGAAAGCATGAATGCTATTTAACGAGTCAGTGCAAGAGCGCAGCATGGGGTCCCGAGCAATGTAGGTAGAACAAACGAGGATAACGCAAAATACTGTATATGGCAGTATTTTGTACTGTATAAAATTACTATATATGGCAGTATACTGTATAAAATTACTTCCCTTACGTGTTGAATTATATAGTTGTAGGTTACTAAAGACGTTATAAGTATTATCCTGATATGTAACATAACACATTAATAACGTAAATTTCGCTCTTATGTGTATCCTTTAACTCTTAAGACATTTTTGTTGTTGCGCGTCGTGAGTTTGCACATTAACTTCAGATACTTCTCTTTACTTTGTATAATGTGGTTACTAGGTATCTTATGGGCGAATTCGTGCATAGCATGTTCGATTTTCATAAATGTATTTTCCATGCGGTAAGCTTGCGCCAAGCAGTACCCTCCGCTTGCCAAATAGTGTATATATAACCTGTTATTATTACTATTATTTAAAACAAAACTTTCCGTACGTATTATCAAGCACACAAACGAGCAAGTTATGTTTAACATATTTTTGTCTACATGTATGAAGTTAGTGAGGAGGAAATTACACTATAGCGTAGGTTTTTAATACGGAAGAAACAGTGTCTTACCATTCTATCATTGTCAGTTTTCATTGTGTACAGCAATGTAACATATTGGACATCTGAAGTAGTAATGTCACGTATTCAATAAGAGGAAAAAAAGAAGCGTGCTGACACAGATGCTTGACAAAAAACATTGTCCAAAGCCACACAACTATCTACTTCACATAGCCAGCTGAATCCATTGCAGGTTCCATGCGGATGAATAAAACGAGTAAATCCTGGTTTCCTTAAGGAACGAGAACTCGCACAACCCACCACTTCTTACGTACTAACTCATTGGCGTATGGAACCCGGAGGTTCACAAGATCTCAATTGACTTCTGTCCTTAGCCAACTGGAATGAGTTTCTACTTTGTAGTCCTATTTCTGCGAGATCCATCTTAATATTATCCTCCCATCTGCGCCTACATCTTCCTAATAGTCGTTATCCGATTCGTCGTCTAGTTAAGACTTTGAAAGCGTTCCTACTTTCTTCCATCCTGGCTACATGACCTGCCCATCTAAGCCTCCTAGACTTCATGACCCTAACAGTGTTTGCTAAACTGTATAAATTACGCACTTCCTCGTTATAAAGTTTCCGCCGTTTCTTATTCAGGGTGTCTATCGGTCACGAAATCAGAAAACGGTCGTGAGTCAAGAAAAAGTCACAAAACTTGGCTTTTCGGTCACGATTTTTGTATTTGTACAAATATAAGTACAGATTGGAAGCTTTTGTTCTTTAAAACGTCAAAATTCACCACCAAAATTGTCTATGGTCGGCTTAAGACGCTACCAAATTTGCAAGCAAAGCACGCTTGTATCGCATGGGTGAAAATTCGTGCTAATTAGCACCCAAATTCACCCTTGAAAATGTTACGAAATTTTGATGTCGTAAAGAAAGGTTACGGAATTTCATTTTGGAAGTTTAGTAGACACCCTATATTCAGTTTGGTTGTTCAGTACGGAGTGTTCCTCTTCCTCTTGGGTCCGAATATTAGTCTCAGGATTTTATTCTCAAATACTTTGCGTTCTTCCTTCAGAGTAAGCGACCATGTTTCGCTCATTTTTTTTTAGTTTTTCGAGTTCCAGAGTAGTCTCAATTTTGACTGAAAGTACATCAACAAAGAGTTGCTGAGAAAAGTACACAACTAATGTGTTAACTTATGAAGAACTGTAATTATACAAAATGTAGAATACACAGCCAGATAATATTTAAATCATTAAGTTGTCTTTTCAGGAGGATACTGAAATGAGAAATTTCAGTAAATATGTATCCTGTAGCGTCTACAAGTAAATATATCATAGATTACATTGTCGCGCTGCATTCTGGGAAAATCGCGGATCAATTGAACAGACGCATTTAACAGTAGTAATGCGTGGTCAGCGCATTGGATGCTGTCAATTATGTTGTTTTTAGCAATATTAATTATGATGGATAGTTGTGGAGATTTCCGCTGACTGTGGATGCATTATATTCTTTTACCGCGCCATAGAAGTATTATAAATAGGAATTTTAATTTGTGCTAAATTATGCATTTGGGTCATTCCATGTGAAATCAACAAATTAAACAGGGATTTCTGACCCGACCATCTTAGATTTTTACCAAATTTTGGTATTTCGTAGGGATGGTCGAGATATGGAATTGTGCAAAGTTGTAGCTTCCTGTGTGGCAAAGTTTCTGAATTATGGGGGCTCAAAAATACGAAAAAATCGTCCACTTTGGTACATACTGGGAATTTTCGGACAACACTGCTCTTGATCTAATTGACGTAGAGAGCTGATTCTTGTTTTGTTTGAAAGGGCATAAAATAAGCTTTCCAACGATATATCGCATGCCTAGTTTTGGAAGACTATCTATTCAAGGTCACCGACGGTGACCTTTTGACCTTGAACTTTTGAGGATGCATACCTTCGATTTTTCTAAAACTCGCATACAATTTACACACAAGCTTACTCTATAGCATAACGGAAACAGAAGTTGGGACGGTAATGGGAACTTTCAATAAAATTGTTTTTTCAGTAACACTTTTTTTCGTACCAGACAGAGTTTTAATTTATAAAGCAGTTTGCAACACTGCATTTAATGTACTACTAATAAAAAGCTATATCTATCGTGTCCAAGCTGGAAAAGAGTTAGTTTATTTGAAAAATAACGTACCACGTAAGTCAGTGAGTCCTCAGAGGTATCCATGCATCCAGCCGCTGCATTGTGACCGTACTTTCCTCTGAAGTTAATGTGTATGTTCTTCCTGTGGCAGTGCAAGGATCCAGTTTTGCGAGAACATCACACCTTCGTACCCAACAAATATCTGGGTGTTGCGGAAATACAAAAGATCCTGATGGTCCATGAGGATGAAGGAAATTAATTTCTACATCATCTGTATCTTCAGATACACTACATACACATCCGAGCCACCAATGTTTATTGTACACACACGTAACAAATCCATTTATTTCTTGAAAGTGTAAGGAATCCGAATGAGCCACCAAAATGTGTTCTGTATATTCACTACACATAGAATAACGTTTCACATGTACAACATCTTGTGTAACAGGAATGACAGCATGAATCTTTTGGGTGCCAGGAATGGGAATAGCTTTAGAAAAACGGTCACACAGGAGTGACGCTTCCGCTTCGTATTCTTTATTAGTGACATATTTAAAGTTCATATGTTTTATATTTTGCCTTGCCCAATCATATAATTGTCTTGGTGTCATTATCTGGTCACTATAAGGTCTTTGCAAACTTGCTCTTGCAGCAAGTCTCTTTAAAGTTCCCCCTAGTCCATCACACGGACTTTTTCCATGTGCGGTCGCAAAAAAATGCCATTCAACAGGTACAGAGAAGTCACTTTCATGATAGCTAATATTGATGAAGTTCTTGCGATTTTTGTAATGAGCTGCTGCTCCATCGGAGAAATAGTATAATTTTGTTAAATTTTGGGAACCGAATTTGTCTTTTAGAAAGGTAATAAGTATTTTCTGCAGTAGGTGCACTAAAGTTGTATCATGTTTGAGACAATCAGATATGACGATCACATTGTCAGTAATAACTGTCGACGTCTGGGGATTTCTGTAGTATATGCAAAACGGATGAATAGTTGCTTGACCATTATTCCAGTGGAAACCTTGTGACGCTTCTTGCAAAACGAATGAATAATTTTCTGCAAAATCACAAAGAACAATGCACTGTTTATCAAGAAGATTTTCTTTCAGATCCTTAAGATATGAAGATTGTTGATGAGTAATGAAAGAATGTTCGACCAGGTGTACAAGTTTTTCCACTAGAATATCTAAGATTTCTGCTGTAGGCTTCGTAAGCGTTTCAAGTGTTGATCTGTCTGTCGCAATCCACTGTTTGTATGTGACGTGTTCACGTATGCCTTGCGGTCCTGGACATTCACGACACTAACGAAAATAACATTTCGGTTGAGCTGGGTTACACACTAGTGCACTTAAATACGTTTCATAAGATTTTGAAATACCAGCTGACTTACACGCGTCTAACATCAATTTTACATTTTGGTGGATTGTACACACGCAGACAATGTGTGTGCCACTACTTCCAGCCAGTACACAGTTTTTCGGGCGCAATTCGGCAAACTTCGAAAATCCCACATGCATGTCTGGATTTTCCTCTTTGAAATGGACATAAACTTCTTTTAAGTTGTTCAGGATTAATCGTTTCTGTACATGCACCCTACTTCCACTAACTTTCATCGAAACAAAATCCTTTTTCCCAGGCAAAACTCGACTAACTGAATCACTATTGTAGAACTGTTTTATCACATCCACTGTTGCGGGAGGTAAAGTCCTTCCAGGTTTTAAGTGAGGTGTGGTTAAAATTCCATTGGTCTTTACAAGTTCTTTTGCTTTACGGGCCATGTAGTTAGTGCAGTGAAATTCTTGCTGAATTTTTGTTACAGTCCAACTTTTTGGAAGTACAGTTAGTATTGTTACTTTCATACTTCTATTCGCTATTTGAAATTTTTCTTTTAACTGCGATATAATTTCACTTTCTGCTGCATTTTCCTCCCCGGGCTCTGTAGAAATGTCTAATAATTTTGTTCCAATAGCTGAATGTATTTTAATCATTTTCTTTGCAGGATATGTTGTTTCACTGAGCCTTTTCTTTTTAACTGGTGATTCTCCTATATCTTTTAGACTGCGGTTCAGAGATTCTAACGCACTTTCTTTGACACACTGCTTAATATCACTTTCACTGTTTTCAGCATCGGTGCTGCTACTTATCACATTCTTCATTACTACAGGAGTCGCACCCGCATCACAAGTTGTTGCTAGTTTCTTACGACAGGAATCACAAATTTTAAACCCACTTTCTAACGATGTACACTTCGAAATCATCCACGGCAACACATTTCTCAAATTTCTTTTGACATTCCCATGTCCTTCTATATTAAATGGATTGCAGCACACTGTCTTCTTAAATCTTGACGATGACATTATTCTGACAATAATAATTCGTTAAATAAACTGACCATTGGAACACTGACTTAACAGACACCACAATTAACCTTCTGTTTTCAAGTACAAAGTCTGTACCAGCACGTGAACACGCTGAATCGTACACTCGAACGTATTAACTCAGTCTTCTATCAACATAATATGCACACCTCTCAATTCTTCCAAATCTTTCTGTAGCAGATGATTGCGCAATCTATCACGCTGTTGTGCAATGCTACAGTGTTGCAAACTGCTTTATACATTAAAACTCTGTCTGGTATGATAAAAAACTGTTACTAAAAATAAATTTTTGAAAGTTCCCATTGCCGTCCCAACTTCTATTACCGTTATGTTATAGAGTAAGCTTGTGTGTAAATTATATGCGAGTTTTAGAAAAATCGAAGATATGCATCCTCAAAAGTTCAAGGTCAAAAGGTCACCGTGGGTGACCTTGAATAGATATTCTTCCAAAACTAGGCATGTGATATAATGTTGGAAAGCTCATTTTATACCCTTTCAAACAAAACAAGAATCAGCTCTCTACGCCAATTAGATCAAGAGCAGTGTTGTCCGAAAATTCCCAGTATGTACCAAAGTGGACGATTTTTTCGTATTTTTGAGCCCCCATAATTCAGAAACTTCGCCACACAGGAAGCTACAACTTTGCACAATTCCATATCTCGACAATCCCTATGAAATACTAAAATTTGGTAAAAATCTAAGATGGTCGGGTTGTGGGCTTTGTTGATTTCACATGGAATGACCCATTTATATTCTGTTAATATGGGCATAAAAAGTCTTGTATGGAATGTGCAATTCCTGGTAATAGATCTACTGGTCACGAAAAAGTAAGAACTCTGCACAAGTTCCACGTTTCATTAAAGCACTTTAAAACTACAGTGAAACAGGCAATCTATCACTAAGGAATGCAATAGCGCTAGTCAGGCTACACGTTTTGTGAACTTTCCTAAGCTTCATCAATTGGTTTGAATGTGGAAAGACAATATATTAAGATTTTCTAAATCACCACATTAAATTGTGTTATATTCAGTTTGGTCGTTCAGTACGGAGTGTTATGCAAAAATTAATCACTGCTCGGGGCCTTCGAAATGGAGATAAGGATTAAATGACTTGAGCTTAATGTTCCTTTTCAACGATGAAATTATATAAGACTACGAGATATACTGTTAAAGTGAAGTCCAATCCATTAGTTTAAGAGAGGGATTAACTAGATGAGACAGTAATTGGAGACGTTAGGTAGCAGGGTCGGACTGGCCTAGCGGGAAGGCGGGGATTTCCGTCTGGGCCCCCTTGAGTCTATAATAATAATAAGAATTTTCACATACTACCACTGAAGAGAACTAATTCTAGGCGAAGAACCCAAGAAGGCTCCCTTCATCTTGATGGGGATACCTTGGGTACGGCCATGGCCACATGAGCCCTTATTCGTTTTATCGAGTGCCTGCCTACGCTTTTCTGAGAAATGCACCAGTGATAACAGGATTTCAATTTGGCAGGCGAATTTTAATGGTCCATTTTAAAAAGAATGAATCCCAAGGGACAGAACTGCCATTACTTCATATTTATTGGGTATATTGAATACAGCTGTATGAAGTTACTCAGCACCTGATTACGGGGCCCTTCCCAAATTTACCGAGCCATGGCCGCTTTGTATCCGGATAATTTACATGGTATAATTAATTTGATTCTTTAGATCAGAAATTTTTCTGAGCTCCCTCGTGGCTAAGTGATTAGCGTACGCGCCTTTGGCGTGGGAGACCCGGGTTTGATTCCCGGTGGGAGCTCATGTGGTTCGGAATCCACGTTAATCAGTAGGTCCATGTCTCATTTAGCCTCGCTGCTGAAAGGGACGCTAAACTAAAATCCACTCAGAAATTTCTCTAATCATGAACACTTGGATAATGATGGATACTTGTGTCATGCAAAAGAAGCATCAGAATCACATGACAGCAGAAATTTTTGGAAAGTGTTGCTATTAGAGCTTCTCATTTTAGTTAGTGTGCACGTGCATCCCCTGCATATACAAGGGTCGTTCAAGGTTGACCGAATTTTCGTACGTAAATAATCGATAAATAGTCGGATCATGATTAAACTTGCGGGTGACGTAATGTATTCCTTTTCGAGTAACTAGCGCCCGACATGATGTATTTGGCGCATGCGCAGCACTTGCAGCGAACATGGCGGCAAGCAGTGTGTCTGTGGCTGTGGAGCAGCGGTGTGTAATCAAATTTCTTGAGAATGAGAAAGTTAAACCAGCTGAGATTTTCAGATTTCAAGCACAATATGGTGAACAGTTTCGCGAAGGACGGGCGCTGGTGACAAATGAAGCGCATGGACACATTCGCCCGAATGCAGTCACACCAGTGAATATCGCACGTGTTGAGCATATGATTCTTGAGAACCGGCGAGTAACAGTGCGGGATATTGCTGCCGAGGTGAATATCAGTGTCGGGAGTGTTGAGAAAATCATTCACGACCACTTCCGCTTCCGCAAAATCTGTGCAAGGTGGATTCCTCGCCAGCTGACATTTGATCAGTAGTGGACACACATGACGGTCTGTGAACAGTTTTGCTCCACATTGTTCAGTGGTGCTGTACGAAAGTCCATTCGCAAGAAAAGACCTGGGATGTTGTCTGGAAATGTCATTCATCTTCATGACAATGCCCGCCCTCACACGACCAACGTGATAACTGTGGCCGAAATGCGCTGGGAAGTACTGCCCCATCTCCCCTAAAGTCCAGATTTATCCCCCCAGTGGTTATAATTTGCACCCTTTAAGGACCATCTGGGAGGGAAGAAATTCACGACAGATGAAGCACTGTGGAATGATGTCCTCCAGTGGCTGCGACAACAACCAAGTTCTTTCTACGCCAAAGGAATCAGGGATCTGCCACAACGATGGCTACGGTGCCTCGATTCGCACGGAGGATACTTTGAAAAGCTGACAGTTTGATGCTTCTTGTGCTATCTGTTTCCTCTGAAGAAATAAAAGTCCCGGTCAACCTTGAACGAATGGAGAGAGAGAGAGGTCCCCATGATTAATCACCGCCTGAACACTCTGTCCCAGACTGCCACTGTTAGGGAGGGAAGGGCCATATTGGAAGTGATTGAAAGAATGAAAAGACAAATAGTTTAGAGAGAGAGAGAGAGATAAGTTTGTACCTAAATGATGGAAGGAAAATTAGGCAAGGTGAGATTATATATATATGTGTGTGTGATGGACGATGTTGAAAAGGATCATGACGAATAGGGCGTACGAAAACTTGATTGCATTCAGTTTGTGGCTAGAGCCTGTTAGTAATAGTAATGACAGGATATTTGTTTGCAAATGCGATACAACTTTTATAGTTAGAACACCTCCTGGGCTTATTTAAATGACACATTCGAAGAGCCAACCTGGCTTAGGTATGATGTTTCAGTAGTTCATTGGCTCCCTCGTGGCTATATAGTTAACGTGCGTAACCTTGGAGCAGTAGATCTTTGGGGAGGTCCTGTGGTTCGAACCATGTAGTTTCGGTACTCAGCGAGATGCTAAACTAATAACAACCCACCAGGTGATATGTTCCGCAACTCTCAGGATAGCACTTGAAGAACAGAACATCGTTTATGCCGCCTTAAATGGCGAGACTGTGATCGGTAGCGCCCTCAAGTTGATCGTGTGCTTTGAATATCGAGTAAATTGTTGGAAGTGCATTCTTCAGAATGTCTTCGGTAGTGTAAGAGATTAAGGCGAGGTGGGTGGAGTGCCATGAGAATTATGTCTTGCACACTTGAGTTTTGTGTGTATCTGTAGACATGTCAGCTGGAATATCCAGCATTTATTCGCACTCATCACACAAGATCCATCCCTTGCATTGGTATGGTTACAGTCCCTAATCATCTCGTTCGCCTCTAGTCTTCATTAAAGGAATGTAATACGATTGGTGCGTCGCACTTTCGCGATGTCGCCAATCAGGTCTGGGCTCATTACGGTATCCCTCATTGTACAGTAAGAGAAAAGTAGCGTGCTTTAGTGCGTATGGACCTTCTACCTAAACCTGTTGGGTCTTCGGAGCACGTATGGGACTGTGTGATTTCCAGCTCTGATCTAACAATGACCACTGATCAGCTACAACGAGAAGACCATACCCCAGACCAAGATTCAGCATCTGTTCTACCAGCTGCCTGCTTGAACAACTACATTGTATGCTTGTGATAGGAGGTGAATACTCGTTGTTTTAGTAAACCTTATATTAGCATTCTCGTTATGACCCATGAGCGCCATGTTGAGACCAATATCATTTTTCTTGCTTGTATAACAACTTTTGGCCAGATTCCATAATTCTTACTGCATATTCGTAAACGTGTTTCCACCAGTGCTTAATATTTATTTTCATGTAGATATACAGTAGACTAGGTTCACGGGCGGGTTTTGTGCAAAAAATTTCCCTTTGCTTACAACTAATATTTCGGGGTACGAACGTCGCTTGTATCCCACAAGTCCTCGTACCCAGCAGTGCGTTTACCGTGAAGATTATCTGTCACAGTGCTAAGTTGAAAAACAGCTTTTTGCTCCTTTTTTGCAATTCTTTTTGTGTTTTATTTTCTAATTTTAGTTTTAATTATAAAAGGGATAACTATGTTTTTATTCTACACTCTTCATCATATAAAAGTACTTGAAAATGAAAAAAAAAAAAAAAAAAAATACCGTGTTTCATAGAAGCTCTCTAGATTAATTGCATTTACATTAATTTCAATGGGAAAAATAATTTCGATTCAGGAACAGTGGTATTAAGTGCTTGACCCGTGACTCCACTATATTTTCTTACGTACTTATCTTTCGTCTGCTTACAGTTTCGGAAATTTAAAGAAAAATATTGCCCTCCCGTTCGCTACAATATTGAATCATAGTAAAACAGGAGCATTGTAACTTCCGCATATCGTTTTCAGCTCAGCGGAAACAAATGACGCTGAAAATAATGGCGGAAATACGTCGTTATTAACCTGTCCATTGCATAATTTCTGTATCTGTCTGTAGTGTTTCCTTAGTAAATGTGAAATATTTTATTTCAGTGTTACTGTAACGACTTGGCGCGAATAAGGACATTCCCAAAATGCAGCAAGCAGTGACGGAAGGTGAAGCTGCCTATGAACCTCCTACGTATAGCTACGATGAAGTCTTTCCAGCATTACCTGAATCTATCAATGTTACACAAACCAACGTCAATCCTTTAGGACAATGGAACTCGAAAATGAGAATTGGATCATCTGTGGTAACACAGGTAAGAACTGAATCTAACCAGCTTATCTTGCGCACTTTTTGAGATCAATCAGTTAGGTTTAATTTTTTTAGAATTACCATACGTGGCGATTATTTCGTTATTTTCATCTGATAATTTTACTGTTTTAAGCCCAACATACACTTTTGTCTAGAAGATTAAGGAAGTAAATGAAGAGTGTTTATATATTCACGTATGTAATTATTGTACACAACAGAACTCCTTACGAGGGGCAGGAGTAAGTACAGCCACTATGTATTAAGAGCTTCGATTTTACGTTGCACATAAACCCTTGTCGTTATATACAGGGTGAGTCAAAATGATGTTCCCGATTTCAGTGATTATTTTTGTGCTTTTAATAACGTATGTACACAGAGATTACACACATTGATTGATCAACTCCAAGTTTTTTTCTAACATATTATAAATGTTCAATATGCGATCCATGAGTTGCAAGACACACAGCTAGTCTGTGACCAAGTTCCTTCTAAACTCTTCGTAGCATGTCAGGGTTGATATCGGCCACAGCTGCAGTGATGCGCTCACGCAATTCAACCACAGTTGTAGCAAGTGGCGGCACAAATACCGTAAATTTTCCAGAGAAATGCCGTTAAATTTGCACAATGGACTTAGTTGCATAAAAATCAATCCCACAGAACACTCTGGCCTGTAGAAGCCATATTGCTCACTTTGACTAAACTGTCTCCTGGTCGACATCTGCGTAACTATGTCTCTGCAATAGAAAGATTAAAAAAAAAAAATGCAGTACATACTCTATGCCGTTTACATTGAACGGTTGTGTCATTTTTCCAGTTACCTTCATAGACCCGAAATACATAATAAAAATCGGTTCATGATCCATGATAAATCGAAGTTCTTATTCTTTGTGTCTCAATGGAAATTGTGCCTCTAAGCTGAAAAGTTGACCCACTTTTTAAAACAAACTACGTCTCAGCTGAGTACCATTTATGTTCGGCAATACCAAATTACAAACGTTCTCTGTTTATATAAAAACATCCATAAAACTTCGGTAAAAGAAGTTAAGAGTAAGAATACAGAAGTAACAGAGTAGTCAGGTTGGAGTAGCCAACATCACTGCATGAAAGGTTCTTCTTGTCCTGGGTTTGATATGTGTAACTGTTCCGCCGTTTTCTTGAATTTAAGAGCAAAGAGTAATAGTTGAAATTCAAGACACTGAACACATTTTAAATACAAGGCAAAGTTCATTGACAAACAAGTGTCGAGTTCAGTATCAGCAGACGAAATTTTTGAATAATAAATCTTGCGTATTTTGTGTTATCGTGTTCATATCGAAGATTTGGAAACAGAAAAATGTATGCATATTATATTACGTTTGAGTGGTGTTTTGTAATTAATTGTATGATTTCCTTGTACCTACCACTTGTATATTTCTGTAACGAGCAACATATATCTCTAAACTATTGCAGTTTTGCTGCAGCATAATTATTGAAAGTTGAACTTAAAAAATATCCAAAAAGGTAATAAATATTCTACTGATCACAATTTACGTGTTTTCCTTGTATCTTTTGTATTTTAAGTACAGTGTCTTCAATATCTCGTCTGCGTGTCTACAGCCTTGATTACAAAGAAAAGATGTATCGAACATGGAGAGTTAAATGAACTGTGTTTTTGTATTCCTTTTTGTATTAAACATTTTCGATTTTTTTTTTTTTTTTAAGGATATTGAACTCATTCTTTCTTCATGGTCATAGCTGACGATTTTCAGCCGAAATATTGAAGACACTATTGATAATATTTACATTCTGAGAAATTGTTAACGTAGTCTTACTTCATTTATCCGTAACCATATAGTGTAAGCACAGCAAGTAATTTACATAATAATCATTATCAAGCTTGCAAGATAACTTCAACTGAAGTTGTATGGACCAAACATCTCTCTCTGCGTGTGTAATGTAAATTCCTGAAGTATCTATTGTGTGGGAACGTGCTTATGTATTTTTAATTTGGTTATATCGTTGTAGTAGGTTAACATATGATGTATTCTGTTTACGCAAGGTTTTCCGAGTCCCATTCGAAGAGCGAAAATTCGATCATAGTGATAAATTTGGAGAAGGTGATTCCATGAGAACCTGCTTGGACATCATGAAAGAGACCGGGGCACACATTGAAATTTCTTCCTCCAAGGATCAGTCACTAACTTTCCTTGTGACAGGTAAACAGAACGCTGTACTGGAGGCTCGTAGGAAAATCTTGACCCACTTTCAAACTCAGGTAGGTACACCAAAAACCCTTTTCCTCGCATGGATACATTTGGTTTCTGCATGCTGTATATTATGTGGTGATTTTGGTAATAAAGGGAACAACATTGAGTTGGTTATTTTTTGTCAGAGTATCGCAATACTGTTAATCAGTTCATTTGAAATACTTCAATACAAGTCATTACCGTAAATATTTAGCCATCACAGGCAAATAATTCGCTGCAAATTTAGAAATAGTCTGTTAATTTCAATATTCTTTCCTTCCTTGTGACCACATCTGTGAAGATACAATTTCTTCTTAAATATTTGTTTCTTAATTACTTCCAGTTTACATTTCTTTCCCCAACTTTTCGTAATTCATCATCTACTTATTCAGTCTTTTTCTTTATACTTATGTTAAAAGTTCTCTTTTGTTGATCCACGCATTTGTGTATTTGACCTTTAATTTGTTTAGCTTGGAAAAAGTGACGACCGAACTCTTCGATCTGGCTGCTGGATTTAGACCTGAAATTCCGTGCCCTGCCCTAGTAGTATTGACTATTCTGTCCGTGTTTCCCAAACAATCTGAATAGGGTTTATGTTTTTGTCTACTGAGCTATCAGCGATACAGTTTTTATGTTTTTGATACGTTATCTCTCAGGCCATAAACTAATGTCTTTTGTGTGTGGCTGTCATTTGTGTATGTAATTAACTACAATGACTATTTCGATTGCTCGTGCTTTAAGATGCACTGTATACAAAAATAGTTTTATTGATTATATTCTCATCTAGCACTAGTAAATGTGCGATAATGTCGGAATCCGCTCGATATGCAGAAAATTGGGGTTCAGGTCCTCACTAAATGTAATAATTTAAAATATCAGCACGAATCTTAAGGTTAGGCGAATAACTGCTCTTCAATGAGGCATATCGTGAAAGTATTTCATGATTTTTCTAGAAGGTGCTTGATATATACATACTGGGAAGGTTCCTCACATATTTGAAGAGTTTGTCCATTAATTTTCTCAATTTTTTCGCACAAGAAAGATAAGATGTGAATATAACATGGATAATTTTTCTTGCCTCTAATGTTACTTTTATTAGGATCACACAAATGAGACTGGTAATATTGTGTTGTCAGTTCGTGCATTACTCCACATGAAAATTGTTGAACGAAAGAGAATTTTTGAAATCGTTTATTGCTATAGATAACTTGTCTGAGTTCATTAATGGAGTCGATCAGTTAACTTCTTAACGGATAACGATGACTTTAAAGTAGCTATTGAAACAAAGGGAGTAGAAGGTACACATCGCAGTTCATCCTCCAGCTTTTGGGATCTACCGGATGAAATTTAAACTTCAAGAGCGTAATCGTTTTTACTATTTGCCATAGTTTCTTTGATTTTTAATTGCTGTTAGTGTTCTCATGTAGTCTAATGGTTAACGCACGTGATTTCGGGTGCCATTTTCGATTGGAGCATTTAATTTTTGGTGTTGTCCCCAGTATTTTCTGAGGTAGTTG